>NW_004949228.1:418498-419066 GCF_000317375.1 Microtus ochrogaster | reverse complement strand
TACATACATACATACATACATACATACACACACACATGTATATATATATGAATGACTTACAGGCTGCTGTGCAGATAATCCAACAATGGCTGGCTGTAACAGAAAGTCCAAAAATCCAGTTAGTTGCTTAGTTTACAAGGCTGGATGTCTTGACTGGTCTTCTATATAATGCAGGAATCCCAAAGGAGTAGGGTCCAATGCCAGTGAAGAAATGTATGTGCTACTAAGAAAATGAGCCAACAAACAGACAATGAGCAAAATGATTCCTATTTCCATGTCCTTATATAGGCTTCCAGAAGAAGGTGTGTCCCAGATTAAACATGTATCATGGAGCCTCTCTATTCTGACCAAAGGTGTGTGTCCTTTAGTTTCAAGATGTGGGTTAATGGCATTTATCTTCATATCTCAATGTTCCAAACTAGGAGTGGATTCAGTTAATTCAAAAGAAACAAAAATATCCTCACAAGTGTGCCCTCCATTTTTGAATTGTAGTTCATTCCAGATATATTCAAGTTGACAACCAAGAATAACCATCACACTTAGCAATGCTAGATCTTTGTTTATAAAA
>NW_004949228.1:416748-417803 GCF_000317375.1 Microtus ochrogaster | reverse complement strand
AAGGAAAACTAGTCTGCTATCTAATTACTGCACTGATGTGTGACACTATTTCTGTGACAAACAATGGCAACCATCTACTAAAAGAGAGAGGGAACCAATGAAATCCAAATGTTGGAACCAAAAATGTCTGTCTTGGTGAACCAGTGTGATGTGGGAGTGATTTCTTTCTAATCTGTTGCTTTAATTGGTTAATTAATAAAGAAACTGTCTAGGCCCATTTGATAGGCCAACCCTTAGGTGGGTGGAGTAAACAGAACAGAATGCTGGGAGAAAGAAGCCGAGTCAGGTGGTCACCATGATTCTCCCACTCCAGACGGATGCAGGTTAAGATCTTCCCGGGTAAGCCACCTCGTGGGCTACACAGATTATTAGAAATGGGTTAGATCAATACATAAGAGCTAGCCAATAAGAGGTTAAAACTAAAGGGCCAGGCAGTGTTTAAAAGAATACAGTTTCCGTGTAATTATTTCGGGTATAAAGCTAGCCGTGCCGGTGGCTGGGTGCCAGGAACGTAGCCCGCTGCTCTTATTGCTACACCAGTGAGATTCTGTTTGTTTTCTCTATTAGGGGTGCTTTGTATGCATGTGTATCTGTGCCCCATGTGTGCTCCTAGTGCTAACAGACCCAGAAAAGGGCATTGGATACCCTAGAGATAAGAATGTAGATTGAGTGCCCATGTGAGGGCACTGGGAATTCAAAGTGAGTTTTCTGAAAGAGCAGACAGTGCTCTTAACCACTGAGCCATTTCTAAAGTCAAGTGGACCAATGAATTTTATTGGGGTGACTTTATTGGGTGTGGGTGAGGGTTTACTTACAGAAGCAGAAAGTACTCAGTGTGAGCTTTTTCATCCTGTGAGGGTGATGACTAATGAAGCTGGAAATTGTGATCCCTGGGGATCACAACACAGATTGTAGGCAGCTCAAGGGAGGTTGGATGTGTCTTTCAAGTCACTCAGTACCTCCTCCAGGTGTAACATGAGTAATAAAATCTGAGAGACAGATATTGGTGTTGTAGAAGCTGCGGGTCTCTTCCCACAGCCTGGTTCCTGGCCACC
>NW_004949228.1:414004-414953 GCF_000317375.1 Microtus ochrogaster | reverse complement strand
ATGATAGGGCCTCTCTTGGGTATATTCCAAAGAGTGGTATTCCAAGCAGTTTCTTTATTGCTTAACCAATGAAATCAACAGATTGATATATGACACTCCCACATCAGTGTGTGCCATCACTGCCTGGTCTATAAGGCTGACTAGTGTGCCTATCTTTGCATGCTGATCTTCAAGCAAGCTTTATTTATTAAAATAAAAATAAAACATCACTATATTTCCTCTTTTTGTCTAAAATTAAAAAGTATGATTAATATAATAAAAACTGTATACAATAAGTACAATAACTATATTCAATAAATACAGGTAATAAGTACAATATCAATGCCTAATCCATTAGACAAATTTAGAGAAAATACTCCATTATCTATTCTATAATAGTGAGTCCATGAGGTTGTATCTAATTCACTTGCTGATATAATTTCCATTATCAAATAATATTACAATGTCTCTCAACCTTTTACATTTTACACCTCTTTAGTGACTTTCTTTTCTGAGTCTTGTAAACAAGGAAAACTGTAACTATAACTATCTAGTCTTCAATGACCTCAGAGACTCTAGAAGTTAATAATATTAACTGAGTAAACAGGATATGCAAGCAAGTGATTTCCAAAATATGTGAGAAATAACAGAAATAGCTGGTTGCCTGGACAGGCACTCACTGTTCCTCTGCAATGTTGAAGCATACATCTTCAGCCTAAAGGTCTAGAATATTTGACAGGCTTTTCTATTAAAATAGGATTTTTGGAGGCTGGTTCTACCTTGTCTTGGCAAGGTTTGACAGTCACTCTCTTTTGTGTCCTGCTTGTCCAATTAGGACAGCATACTGTCAGTAGTCAAGGCAAGGACATTTTCTTACGTAGTGGCTAGCTTTTGCCACAAAAAAGCAAATTCCATATGGAGTTTCTTTGGTGCCCATCATCATCCCATGTAGATTGGTGCTACCAGGAAC
>NW_004949228.1:399674-405894 GCF_000317375.1 Microtus ochrogaster | reverse complement strand
ATACTTATAAAGTAGAATAAGAATAATTTTACATTGTGTGTACACTACAACATGAGGAACATTATCAAAGTATCACAACATTAAGAAGGTTGAGAACTACTACCTTGAAGAATCCTATTCCCTTTATCTCTTAATATCCTATGTTTTCAGGAACATCCTACAAGATGAGGCATTTGAATCACATAGAAAATTGATTCACAGTAAACTCTTTTGGGAATGAACTTTAAGGCTTTGTCATCTTACCAGTGATAACTTGCCCACCATGTTCACTGTTGCTTTATATGATTCTATATGAGTGTATCTAGCATACAGAATCAACTTTGATGTCCATCCCCTTACACATGGGTAAATAGAAATGTGGGCCCTAGCTTTAAACTTGTTGCTTTTTGTATTCAAGCAACATTATGTGTAGAAACCAAAAATCCAGGAATGGACCTTTTGTGGGGAAATGCAGGAAGAGAGGATGGAAAGTAGAATATAGGTGATATCAAATTAGAAACTGAGCAGAATATTTCAAATCTGTGGTGCAGGAATGGAGAAGAGAGGGGACTAGTATAAGGTCAACCCAAATGCGCTGTGCATGAAGAAAGTACTTGAGAACCTATTACTTTGCAACCCAAGTAAAAAATACAATAAGAGAGGAAAGTAGAACACAAGTGTTATAAAAGTTTGGGCAATGTTTGCTAGATGTTCAATTGGAGATGTAGGAGGAAAAGACGTGGAGTGGATGGGTTAACCGAAAGGAAGGATGCAGGAAGCAGCCACATGAAATCCCACTATCTTACAAGCTAATAGAAAGTATAATTTTAAACATTGAACAGTGGTATCCCACATGGGTAAATAATGCTTCTCTCATGGCGGTATTAAATGGAACTCTCTGTACCAAGTACTAATTATCTGTCTAGGAAAGACCTTCGGGATTTAAAGCTATTTGTGAGCATACCTGTGACGTTAAATGCTGGGATTTAAGACATTTATCACTTTGCGTGGTATTATTATCAATAATTGAATGTTGAACAAGGTAAATGGTTTTATCACAATTATTTTTAGGGGATGGCAAGATGATTAGTGGGCAAAGCACTGGTTGTTCCAGAGGACCAGCATTAAATTCTCAACATGCACACAATAGCTCACACCTGTTTTTATTTTATTTACACCTTCAAGGATCAGACATCAGACCGACATACAGTTCACAGAAAGTCTTATATACAAAGCACCCATGCACATAAAGAATAATTTACATAGTTCATATTGCAGGATTTTATTTGAATATAAGTTCTGTGATATTTTATAAGATTTAACACTTCATTACAGCTTTCACATGTTCCTTATCTTTATTTTTCTATTATGTACACTTGGAATTTGTAAGTCAAGAATACCAGGAAAATGCTATGTCACTTGATGTACAATGGTGTTTTCTGTGCAGTATGAAGTCTCTGATGTCTTCTAACATTTGAAAGGTGGACAGAGGATATTCCAAAGTCAACACATTTGTGAAGTTTCTCTCCAGTATGAATTTTCTGATGTGCTCTAAGATATGAGCAGCCAGTAAAAGACGTGTCACATCCTGTACATCTGTAATGTCTCTCTTCAGTGAGAATTCTCTGATGTGTTATAAGGCTTTACATGCATGTAAAAATTTGTCATGCGTCAGACATTTACAAGGTTACTCTTCAATAGAAAGTTTCTGATGTCTGCTAAGATGTGAAATGTGGTTAAAGAATAGGTCACAGTCTTTGCTTACATAAGGTTTCTCCCCAGTATGACATTTTCTGATGTTGTCTAATATATGAGCATGTATTTAAAGATTTTACACATTCCCTACCCAGTATCTCTTCAGTATGTATTTTCTGATGTTCTCTAAGAGTTGAATGTGTAGACAAAGATTTGCCCCACTTCTTAGATCTGTAATATCTCTCTCCAGTATGAACTCTTTGGTGTCTTCAAAATATGAATTCTGGATAAAGGACCTGTCACATTCTCCACATTTGTAAGCTTTCTTGCCAGTATGAATTTTCCAGTGTTTTCTAAGATCTGAGACTGTAAAAAAGTCTTGTCATTTTCCTTACTTATTTATAAAGTTTTTCACCAGTGTGGATTCTGTAATGGTTTTTAACATGTATTATTTCAAGAAAGGACTTTCCACATTCCTTTCATTTGTTAGATTTCTCCCCAGTATGAAGTTTTTGATGTGTTTTAAGACTTGAACGCTGGGTAAAGAATTTTTTACAGACATTGCACTTGAAGGGTTTCTCTCCAGTATGAATTCTCTGATGCTTTGTAAGAGTTGACTTCACAGTAAAGGATTTGTGACATTCTTGACATGTGTAAGGTTTCTCTCCAGTATGGATTCTCTGATGCTTTGTGAGTGTTGACTTCAGTGTAAAGGATTTGTCACATTCCTTACACATGTAAGGTCTCTGTCCAGTATGAACTCTCTGATGGCTTCTAAGATATGAGTTTAGAGTAAAGAATTTGTCACATACTTCACATTTGTAAGGTTTTTCATCAGTGTGGATTCTGTAATGGTTTTTAAGACGTGATATCTCAAGAAAGGACTTATTACATTCTTTGCATTTGTAAGATTTCTCTTTAGTATGAAGTATTTGATGCCCTTTAAGAGTTGAGAACCGGGTAAAGGATTTTTCACAAACTTTGCACTTGTAGGGCTTCTCTCCAGTATGATATCTATGATGCTTGGTAAGATCTGACTTTACATAAAAGGATCTGTCACACTCTTTACATTTGTAAGGCTTCTCTCCAGTATGAATTCTCTGATGCAGTGTAAGAGTTGACTTCAGATTAAAGGATTTGCCACATTTGTTACAGGTATAAGGCTTTTCTCCAGTATGAATTCTCTGATGCCTTATGAGATTTGACTTCACATTAAAGTATTTGTCACATGCTTTACATTTATAAGGCTTCTCCCCGGTATGAATTCTCTGATGTACAGTGAGACTTGAGGCAGTACTGAAGCATTTCCTGCATTTTCCACACTGGTGTGTTTTCTCTCCAATGTAGACTGGTTGCTGCAAAAGACTGCCTGTAGTGTCAAAACAGTCATCATATTCTCCCTGTCTGTGCTCTTTCTTTGCGGTGTAGAATCTGTGATCTGGGGTAATGTTGGAGCACAAATTTAAGGATGCCTCAGACTCTTTAGAATTGCAAGGTTCTTCTCCAGTGTGCATGCTTTCATGTCTTTCTGGGTTTGATGAATCAATAGAGGCATCCCTGTACCTGTTGCGTCTGTAGTTATTAGAGTTGTCTGTAGTTTCACTTGTTCTATAAAGTGCACATGTAGAGGGGTCATGAAGTATTTTTCCATGCTCCTCATACTGACAAGTCTGCTTTTCAGTCTTCACGTGTTGTTGGGTATGATCATATAGGTAATAGTTCTCTGGAAAATAAGTACAACCATATTAATGGAACTTGTTACTTGATTAACTATTTGGTCAATGATTGTCTCTCTAAGTTCTTGGTTAAAATAAGTCAACCAGCAACTACCAAGATATTTCCCTTTCACTGTAACTGAATGTATTCTCACAAAACCTTGACAGCCTTCAAAGATCTTTGAATCATAATAGATATCTGTTCCTTTAAAAAATATCTTACACATAAGATAGATCAGAAAATTGAGAATCAAAAATTAGCTTTGGGATTAAGCTCATTGATTGATTCAATTCTTAATAAATTCAATTCTGAATCTGTATCTCTATGTTTAAATATTTTTTCTCAGAAATTGGTGAGTACAGTTTAATCCAATCCCAAATGTACAGTATTTAACTTAACTACGTAATAGGCATTAAAGATTACTATTCAGAAGACACAAATACATTAAACATTAAATTCTTACTTAAATGCATCACAGCATTTATTTTTCTATCTAGAAAAACAAATGAGATTTTTCAAAAGGAATGGAGGCAAACCAAATATTTTCCCAGACACAAGAGGCTCAGTTCATCTGAAGCATGGCTGTCATGGGCAGCTATTGCTTATTTCTATCCTTCACTGTCTGAGGTCCACACACTGCTGTTTTTAACTTTCCACATGTGGTTATTCTCAAGTCTAGTCTATACACAAATTCCTGAGAGTATTTTCCAGAAGAATGTCTGTTTATCCTCCTCTGGGAAGAAAACAAAGGATGGAATGTAAAAGTAGACATCAAGGATGTTGGTTAAAGAATAATCCTACATCATGTACCACATTATTCATAAAATTATTCTAATCTGATGTCAGGATAGTCAAATAAATGCATTTTGTACTAATATTTACATCATAAATCAGGTGTAATAAGTACCTGTTCTAATCATTACAACAGACATGATGCATCCTGGGATCAGGAAACTACACTAAGTTATATGATTAGAAATCCTTTCAAGTGGAATTGAATATTGCAAAAATGTTCTCAGTTCTTGCTTTCTCTTTCACCCAAAGCCATCACTATCATCTTTTCATTTCCTAGCCCACCCTACTGTACCTTCTCCTCTCTACATTCTGGGGGAATCTCACTTGTTCCAGAGCTACCATGCATATAATTCACGTGTCCTATGAGGCGGCCCATGATCCATGCTAGAATGTTTAGAAAAATACAGAAGTATAACACAATATTGTTCTCAGTATATGAAGAGAATGCAAAGTAGAAGAATCTAGGAATAATTTCTGTCTGGTATTTCCTGTCAGAATCTTCAGTGTATTTGTAGGGGAATTTTAAAATCTTGAGATTTTTCTCACAATTAAAATCATGTCAAATTCAGGGTGGGCAGTGGTGGCGCACACCTTTAATCCCAGCATCAGGAGGCAGAGGCAGGCAGATCTCTCTGAGTTTGAGGTCAGCCTGGTCTACAGAGCAAGTTCTAGTACAGTCTCCAAAGATATAGAGAAACCCTATCTCAGAAAACAATAGAAAAGAAAACAAACAAAAAACCAAACATGTCAAATTCAACAGTGAATATGGAGCTTTAAGATATGGATGTAGATATATTTGTAGATAAGATAATATATGACTAAGTTTCTGAATGCATTGAGGAACCAAAATGAGGAGTGTTTGACAAGACTAACATGGAAAATGAAAAGAAAAAAAATCAAATACCATGAAAACATTTTTTTCTCTACTACCAATCTTTGCCTAGTATCCTGTTTGTTTTTTTCCCATACAGATTAGCAGAGGGTTTACAACCTATAATGCCAGTATATACAAGAGATTAGTTAAGAGTTCTACAAGAAAAATGTTCTTACCCACAGAGACCAGGTTGCTGTAATTCTCCAACATCACATTAAGGTACAAAATCCTCTGAGAAGTGTCCAGGCATTCCCACTCCTCTTGGGAGAAGTTCACAGTCACATCCTTGAATGTCAGCAGACCCTGAAATAAAATAGTTGTTTGACAATGTGTTACCAGACAGAGTGCTCTCCTTGAGGTTAGTAGGCTTGAGGAAATTGGGGATGTAAATGATGAAGACAATTACTTAAGCAGATGATTTTAATACATTTACATTTTATAATGCATTATCTAACTCTGTGAAAACAGTATGACACAACAGGCTTACAAGCAATATTCACAAAACATACATTTAAGGTCTGGACAGTTTCCTATATATTTTGGGTGCTGTGATTATGACCCTTGGGATTCTAGTGTACATGTCTCAGAAGGAAAATTCATTATGATGGAATGTGCTTTAGATCCTGTACCTGTAGATCACTGCCACTCAATCAATTCTGTGGATTCTATTGCCTTACAAGATTCTCAGTTTGTGTGTTTAAAACCTAGGACCCAGCCGGGCGATGGTGGCGCACGCCTTTAATCCCAGCACTCGGGAGGCAGAGGCAGGCGGATCTCTGTGAGTTCGAGACCAGCCTGGGAGGGAGACTATTGATAGAGGTTTCTCTCTTGCCCAGTCTCGCAGTTGTTCAGTCCCAAAGAAATGCACAGAGGTCTCTATTGATCATGAACTGGTTGGCCTATTAGCTCAGGCTTCTTATTAACTCTTACATTCTACATTGACCCATAATTGTTGTCTGTGTCAGCCATGTGGCTTCGTACCTTTTGTCAGTGTGGCATTCTCATCTTGTTTCCCCTGTATTGGGGTGAAGACTGACCCTTTCCTCTTCCCAGAATTCTCATGTTCTGGTCACTTGATGGAGGAAGGTCATTGGTTAATTAAATAAAGAAGCTGCTTGCCCTGATAGGTTAAAACATAGATGGGAGGAGTAAACAGAACAG
>NW_004949228.1:397209-399454 GCF_000317375.1 Microtus ochrogaster | reverse complement strand
AGATAGAAATGGCCAAGCAGTGCTTAAAAGAATACAGTGTCCGTGTAATTATTTCGGGGCATAAGCTAGCCGGAGGTGGCCAGGGTGCTGGGGACACAGCCCCACCGCTCCTATTTCAACAGTCACTCCACATATACTTCCTGCCTGTCACCCTCACTATACTTCCTGCCTGACTACTGGCCAATCAGCATGTTATTAAACCAGTACAACTGACAAATCTTTATAGTGTACAAGACCATTGTCCCACAGCAGGAGACACCAAAGTGTCACAGAGCAGATTGGAAGGAAAGAAGAAAAAAAAGGTAGAAATCCACATGACAAAATGTAGATTAAATGAAACAGGTTATTTGAATTATAAGAGTTACTTGAGACAAAGCCTAAGCTAAGATCTCAGCACTCATAATCAATAATAATTCTCAGTGTCATTATTGAAGAGTTGGTGGTCCCAAAAAAGAAAGTTCAACTACGATGTCCAAAAACATAAGAAATGATTTTTAAGTTGTAGCTAGCATGTACACCTAAGGCTAGCAATTGTAGATGCATTCAAAGTATCATAGATTTCCTGTTAGTAAAGGAAATTCTGTAAATATGTAAATATGAAATTCTGTAAAAAATGTTATTACTTTTCAATGTGTTTCAAATATAGACCTCAAAACAGACTAGGGGAATATTTTAGCTTTTTTGCATCTTAAGTTTAAAGTTTTCATTGTGTTCCTTTTTAGTACTTATGCTATATTGTCTAAGAGATTTCAGGTTAGTGTTTATGATTCTTCCTTTATTTCTCTGGAAATGCATAGTGGTGACATATTTTATCTGAGTCACGAGTCAGGAGTGGTAATAGATCTTCTGTCCCCAGTGATTACGCTGCCCACATAAAAGTACACTGATTTTATACAGTATTTGGGTCTGCTTAATCTCAGTGCATGGATTTTTGTTGGTTGTTAACAACTCTCGTAATAAAATATAAAATATTATCAGTAGTGGAAAATTAAAGGCTTTCAATATCTGACAATAAAACATTTCCAAAAAAGGACATGACCACTGACCTGAGACATTTTTACTGGAGAATCAGCCATTTCTTCTGGTATTTCTTCTTTGAGTATCTCTTTCAGGAACAATGAATAGATAGACGGCTTTTGTCCTTTCATATAAGAGGCCAAAAAGAAAAAGGAAAACATTAGTACTGAAAGCTGTAAGAGAACAAGAAAACAATGTCAGATCACATGAAAAGACCCAAGAAACAGAATATGTCCAGGTATCCAGACAGTGTTCCCAAATCCAGGAAAGCATGGAATGACATTTAAAATTTGAAGAGACAGTCAGTATCAACAATATTGTTGAATCCAGAAAGGAAATATATCTTCAAACTGATGAAAATATAAGTGCATTTCAAGATAGTCTTGACTTGACATAATCTATGTTATCAAACAGCCTCGCAGACAATAATTAGAGGCAAAATTTCTACAGGCGAATTAGAGGGTTTTTTCCATGAGAATAAGGGAAATAATAAATTTCATGTGAAGAATAGTAAAGTCTGGAAACCTGGAAAGAAATCATCCATGGGCAAAACATCAAATCACTAATTGTCACAGAGAAGGCATAAAACTATTACAAATAACCCATCCGGCAACAACATCAAAAACAAAAGCACTGTGAGTAAAAATGCCACTACCAGAAATCTAGCCAGTCTGTAAATTGATATGGAGAATCCTCAATTAAATCAATATGTCTTCAAGTTAAATAAGTCTAGCATGTTGACCCAGTTCTACCTCACAGATGATTGATCAGTCCCATTCATTGCCATTCTACTCTCAATAGCTACAAAATGGAACCAACCCAAATGTCTCTCGACTGACCGATGACTACTGAAAATGTGGTGTGTATACACTATGGAATACTATTCAGTTGGAAAGAAAATTTAACCCATGAGCTTTTCGGGTAAATAAATTCATCTAGAAAAGATCATATTAAATGAGGTAACCCAGAAAGACAGACATTGCTTGTTCTTTCTCATAGTAAGTTTCTAACTTCAAATGCTCAGATGTGACTACACAACCTGAAAGTAACCCAAAAAGTAAAAGGAGACCACTGTGGGGTGTGCGAGGAGTGATTGACAGGGAAATTAGAGCGAACGGTGATCTAAAAAGGGGTAACTGGAAAACTGCTTGGGGTGTGTGCTAATTATGGAGAATGGACAGATATATACAAAGGAGGTAAAATAACAGCAAGGATTTTTTAAAATCAT
>NW_004949228.1:393763-396844 GCF_000317375.1 Microtus ochrogaster | reverse complement strand
CCTGCCTCTGCCTCCCGAGTGCTGGGATTAAAGGCGTGCGCCACCACTGCCGGGCACCATAGATTTTCTAAGTAACCACCCCACCCACTTGCTTGGAAATTGTTGGTCACAGATGTCCTTGAGATCCCCAATACTTTACAGGCTGCTGTGGCTGCCCATGTTTGTTTGCCTCATAGATGTAGAAGGTGAGTCTTTATTGTTGAAGAAGCCATGTGCTTCTGTCACGGCCAGAGGACTTGAGATGGACCGTTTTAAAAGTTTTCTCCCTGGGACCTAGCTTTAGTGGTTTCAGAAGACAACATTCCTGCTTTTAAAGGAGGGATCCAACCAACAGAATTACCCAGCAATGGCCATTATGAACCACAGCGTTTTCTCCTTAACACTGTAAACATAAGGGGACGAGAGTGGGGCCACATATATTGTTGGTAACCAGCAGTTTCTAATTGGACGTAATACCTCTTCAACAAGAGGAGAATCATCCCTTTCCTGGACACCTGGCCTGTTTCTGGGGATTAGTGAAGGCTGAATCTTGGAGAAGAGCCTAAATCCACCATGCATCACTCACATGCCTAGTCATAAGATTATGTTTGCCTCCTAGTCTCCATTCTTTTGTAGAAAGTCTTCTCAGCTGCAACAGGATAAACCTGAGATCTTTCCTGATGGAGATCTCCAGAATTATTTCTAGTGAAACAGGATGTGACAGAACTGAATTCTTGTCCTACAGATCCTCATCTCCTCCCTCTCAACACTCCAGGGCTCAGTAGGTGAGCAGGATTACATGATCGATGCATCCAGCATATGGTAAAGAAATTGTTCAGAAAGCAACTGGATTTCTCATGAAGTTCTGTGCTCAGTAGGTAAAGATACAGGATTCTACAAGTGATTCCCCAGTTGTCAGGCAGGGCCACAATACTGAAATACTAGAAAGCTAGCATTCTCAGCTCGTGCCACTAGAATGCCACTTCCCGTCCCAGCTCAGTCAGCTCTCAGAGCAGAAATGGAATGGGATAATTGGGATCCCAAAAGCATACAAAAAATGAACTAGCGGATGGACCATGGACCACATTTGATGAAAGTCTTAAATCTAGCAAAGGAAACACGCTTGAGTAGTTTTGCAAAAATCTGAAGAGGTAAAGTGAAACAGCCAGCAAACTGTTCTTGCGCACAGAATCCAGACTGCTGCAAATGTGTAACATCCCGTCAAAGCTCTCTGCGTAGTCCTCAGCCATTGCGAACCTTCCTGTCCATAGTCATACCACTGGCTCTCAACAGACCACAAAATAAATCCCAGCAGTGTTTTTCTTTTAGCACAAATTCAAATTGGTTTTAATAAACCCCTAGTCAGATATTAGAGTAAATGCTGAAAGATCAGAGAAGTCAAGGAGCCAGCCATGAGTGCAGCTTCTTACCTCTACTGAATCCTCAGGCCAAAAGGGTGAGATCCTGCCTCTAGGAATCCTCAGAGCGAGTGGGCTTACCTCGTGTCTCCTCTGGCCTTATATTCCTCTCCCACCACTGTCTCCCCCTCCCTAATGCTGGAATTAAAGGCGTGTGACTCTAAATCCTAAGATTAAAGGTGTGAGCTCCGTTTCTCTTTTAGACATTTTAAATCTCACTTAGCTCAGGATGGCCTTGAACTGATCTTACTGTTTCTTTATCCCAAGTTCTGGGACTATAGTTTTGTACTACCAAAGCATGGCCTCTATGGCTAACTAGTGGCTAGCTCTACACAGTGATCTTCAGGTAAGGTTTATTTGTTTGAGCATAAACAAATTATTACCACCAGTTGGAACAGTTTTGTTAGTACACACCTTTAATTCTAGCACTTGTGTAACAGTGGTGGGTGGAACTCTATGAATTTCAGTACAACCTGGTCTACATGATGAAGTCTTGTCCAGGTAGAGCAACACTGTTAGTTCACGTCTCAAACACAGCAAATACAAGAGCCAAAAATAACAATAATAACAATTTGATCATGTGTCCATGGACAATGTGCTTATCTTTGACCGAGGACACAAAAGATTATTGTAGACATTTGAGTGATGTAGTTGAGCTCGTATAATTCTTCAAAAGCTGTTTTCTAACATTATCCTATACCATAATACCCTTTTTTATTTTTTGCTTTCTTCCCCATCTTAGGGCCAGTGTTTCTCTGTGTAGTCTCAGCTATTCTTTAACTTGCTCTGTAAACCAGACTCGCAAGGAACTTCCAGATTCACCTGTCTCTGCTTTTCAAATGCTGGAAATAAAGGCGCACCACCACCACCTGGTTTATAATGCCTTTTCTAACTGTGAAAATACTTTGATCTGATACTATAAAACAGCATACTCTGTTTTTCCAGGCTCTAAGCCATAACGTTAAGAACTCAGCACAAGCCGGGCGGTGGTGGCTCACGCCCTTAATCCCAGCACTTGGGAGGCAGAGGCAGGCAGACCTCAGCCTCACAGATATCTGCCTGCCTCTGAATGCTGAGGAATTAAAGGCATGTGCCACCACAGTCTGGCAAAAATTTTTTTTAAATGATTGTATCAGTTTTTATTTTCTTTTTGGTTGTATACTTATGTTCTCTCTCTCGCTCTCTCTCTCTCTCTCTTTCTCTCTCTCTTCCTTTTTTTTTTACGTTATGAGATAGTGTTTTTCTGATTAACAGCCCAGGAGTTCCTGGAGCTCCCTTTGTAGAAAATGATGACCTTGAAGTCACTAAGATCCACTTCCGTTTGATCTGGATTACTGGATTAATTGAGTATACCAGCACACCCTGAACATTATCTGGTTTAATATCAGGTAGAGCTCAGAGCCAGGTAGAATCCTCTATTTGTGTGTGTCAATTACTTTTTGTCTGTTTGTTTGTTTTTGGTTGTTTTATATTCATTTTTTAAAAAAGGATTTCACTGTGTAGTGTTGATTGTCCTGAAACTCTACAACAGGTTGTTTTGTACTCTGGAGTACTCGTATTAAAGGCGTTTGCCATCACCAACCAGATGTCAAAAGCTCTTTTAAATAACTTTTCCAATATATTTCCGCTGGAGTTCTGATAGAATCCTGTATCGATGCATCCAGCATATGGTAAAGAAATTGTT
>NW_004949228.1:371456-380411 GCF_000317375.1 Microtus ochrogaster | reverse complement strand
TCGCCAACCAAAGGCCTACCTCTTTGATTTGATTGTAGTGGGGCGATCTGTTCTCGGTGTTGCACGCGGTCCCTGCAGCCTGCATCTGCTGCCACAACGGTTCCTGCCGCCTGCAGCCTCCGTCTTCTGCTCCCGCTTGGGTCCCAGCCGGTCCCCACCGGCTGTGGAGGGCGTCCTCTGCCTGCCTCCGCTACCGGGTTCTGCCCGCCTCCGCCTTACATCTTTATTTCATGTTGTTTAAATTTGATGTGTTATATTCATCTGTTTCAATTAGAGTTTCCAATTTAGTGTAACAGAAGTCTTTAAAGTCAGTTAACAAGAGATCAACTTGATCACTCATATTCATCATGCAGGCTGTGCATAAATGACAAGACATGATAAGAGAAGGGGTGTTATTGGCAAATAGCTTTAATCCCAGCACTCAGTAGGCAGAGGCAGGTAGATCTCTGTGATTTAAAGACCAGACTGGCCTACAGAGTGAGTTCTAGGTCAGCAAAGACTACAGAGCAAACAACAACAATAACAAAAATATAAATATCAGCAAGGACATGAAAGCCTTTTAACCCAGCACTCAGGGGCATAAGCTGGGGAACTCAGAGTTCAGGCCAGTGACATCTATATAGTGAGTATAGAAAGATGGAAAAACACAGAGACATTGTCTCAAAATAATGCAAACTGCTTTATTAGAAATATCTTTTATGGGACAAGAAGCACCATGTAAGCTTCCAAAGGAAGGATCCAAGCAAAAGTCCTGTGATCCCTATGAACCACATCACGTGTCATCCTGGCACAAGAGCCCTAAGAATGTAGTAATAAAAAGCATAATTTGGTGGTATCATGAAGCATGATCCTAATATGTCTTATTAATGAAAACCCTGAGTCAGCTATTGAGGGTCAAAACCACCTGTGAGTGAGTACATGTGATAACTGTCTTTCTGTGTCTGGGTTACCTCACTTAAAAATAATGCTTTCTAGCTCCATTAATTTTCCTGTGAAATTCAAGATGTCATTTTTTTCTGCTATGTAGTACTCCACTGTGTAAATGTATCACATTTTTCTTATCCATTCTCCGGTCGAGGGGCATTTAGGTTGTTTCCAGGTTCTGGAATGACAAACAAAGCTGCTATGAACACAGTTGAGCACATGTTCTTGTAGCACGATTGGTGTGGGAGAATTGTCTGTATTCTGTCAATCATGTTTTGAATAAACTCTTATTGGCCAGGCAGAAAGTATAGGTCAGTCAACCAGCCAGGAAATAGAGGCAGGTAGATGAGAACAGGAGAATTCTAGGAAGGAGGAAGCCCATTCTCAATTCCTGCCCAGACCACTGAAGAAGCAAGATGTGATCTGCGCCACTGAGAAAGTTACCGAGCCGTGTGGCTAACATAGATAAGAATAATGGGTTAATATAAATTATAAGAGCTAATAAGTAGCCTGAGCTAATGGGCCAATCAGTTTTATAACTTACAGAGACCTCTGTGTGATTTTCTCTGGGACTAAAGGGCTGGGGGACCAGGTGGGACAGAAACCCCAATGAGCCCATCATGTTACAGAATGGCACCCACATGGGTAACTGCATCCACAGAAAGCCTGAAAAAGCTTGGGAAAGAATAGAGTAAAGCATATTTTCTTGGTAGCAGCAATTTCTCAGGTCTGTTCTGCTTGATAGAGACAAGCAAGCACTCTCATCTAAGAGAGGCTTCCTGACTCAGCTTTAGCTGCAAAACCTTGCTGTTCTTTTAAGAGGTCCTGTCATGAAACACTTAAATGGTGTTGATGAAAAGCTGACTGCATGCTTCTCGGTTTTCAGCTGTAGTAGGAAAAAAAAGCTGTGCTGTTTTAAATGCCGACTTTCTGGGCTGTCCTGCCAGTGCAAACTCTGACTCTTTGAGGCAGGAGGGCCGGCTACAGAGAGAGGACTTTAGTGTTGTCTGTGGACATAGTGTTGCAGCTTGCTTGCTGCCAGGGACATTGACATGCCATAGAGTTGTGGTGATAAACATGGCTACAGCCAGTACCTCTGCCACAAGGCTGGAAAGCTAAAAAATGGGCTGGATCCAGCTGTCAAAGCTACAGCTTTAATCCTCTCCATAAAGACTCATGTGTCAGAAAAAGAGAGATATACAGTAAAGAGAGATTCAAAGATGAAGAAAACCTTTAAATGGTTTACAGTGTGTTAAAAATATATGCAGACTAAAGGTTAAAGTCCTTAAAAATAAAAAGAAAGAAAGAGATTAGTATGGTGTGGTGGTACACACCTTTAATACCAATGCCTGGGAGGCAGAGAGAGACAGATCTTTGTGAGTTCAAGGTGTGGTAGCACACGCCTTTAATTCCAAAGTTTTCGAGGCAGAGGCAGACAGACCTCTGTGAATTCAAGGTGTGGTGGAAGACATAGTTAATCCCAGCACTTGGGAAGCAGAGGAAAGAGGATCTCTGTGAGTTCAAGGATAGCCTGGTCTACCGAGGGAGTTCCAGGACAAAGATACACAGAGAACCTGTCTCAAGCCAAAAGTTAAATGTAAAAAAATAAAAGAAATAGAGTTTAAAATAAAGCCACATAAAGATGGAAAACACACAGAGAATCTGGATACTGTATATTATTATGCTCTCTTTGAATTGTTTGAATGCTGAGGAAGGAACAACAGCTGCTAAAAGATACTTGCTTATAAATGCTGCTGAATTAATCTAAGATAAGTATTTTGAAAATACCTTGACTTCAAAATTGAAGTCAGAAGGTATGTTACTTTGGAGAAGAGATTCTTTTGTTTCCACAGGAAAGACTGTGGATTCATTCTGAATTAAGAAAAATCAGGTTAAATCAAGGAAGACCACCTGAGAAATCTCCGGTAGGAAAAGATGGCCCAGATGTCTGAGTTCTACATCTAGAACATATTCAAAATGCTGCCTGAAATGATCAAGACTCACAGGATACTCCAGTCAGGACTTGATCATAACTTTTAATTTTCTTTAAGTCCCCACTAGATTATCAGCACCCCCAACCAGCAGGAAGTAGCCTGGAAAACTATGCCCACATTCCCAAAAATTGTACTATGGCTATTTTCCTTTGTTAAAAAAAGAGGGGAAGTGGTGCAAGAGAATTGTCTGTATTCTGTCAATCATGTTTTGAATAAACTCTTATTGGCCAGGCAGAAAGTATAGGTCAGTCAACAAGACAGGAAGTAGAGGCAGGGAGATGAGAACAGGAGAATTTTAGGAAGGAGGAAGCCCATTCCCCATTCCTGCCCAGATCACCGAAGATGCAAGATGTGATCTGCCTCACTGAGAAGGTTACCGAGCCATGTGGCTAACATAGATAAGAATAATGGGTTAATATAAATTATAAGAGCTAATAAGTAGCCTGAGCTAATGGGCCAATCAGTTTTATAACTTACAGAGACCTCTGTGTGATTTTCTCTGAGACTAAAGTGCTAGTGGGCTGGGTGGGACAGAAACCCCAACAAACCTGGCCCTCATGTTACACGATTAAGCATCCTTTAATACCACAAAAGTGGTATTACTGGATCTTGAGGAAGGTTGTTTCCTAATTTTCTGAGAAATTACCACACTAACATCCAAAGTGGTAGTACCAGTTTGCATTACCACTAGCAATGCAGAAGTGTTCCCTTTTTCACACAACCTCTCCAGCATAAGTTGTCATCAGTGTTTTTAATCTTGGCTATTCTTACAGGTGTAAGATGGAATCTCAGAGTTTCCCTAAAGCCCACTTACCAAGGAGAGGTTGCCCCAAGAGACTATCCTTACACCACAGTTGATGCAAAAGCAAGAGGAATTTAATTTGACTGGCATGTCAGGGTCCTCAGTCTCAGGAGGAGAAGGAGCCTGAAAAGCTATTACAGGCTTCTTTTAAAGAGAAAAATGCAGAACAAAAAGGGGGAGTGCAGAAGTAGTTTGTCAACTATTGTGACTAGCTTGTTCAATGGTCAGCTATGATTTGTCATTGCTATGGCGATTGCTGGATTGCTTGAGCAAGGAGAAACACCTGCAGGTCATCTGCAGGTCGTTTTACCTCAGTTCCAGGACCTGGGTCTATTGAAGAAAAACTACAAAGGGGATTTAAATTTCAGGGGAATGTATCCGAAGCTCTAGTGCATGCATGGGTGATTATCAGGTTCCTGATTCCCAGAGGAGGAGAGGCAGTAATGCTGAACCCCAGGGTCTTTCATTTTGATTTGCATTTCTCTGATGATAAGGATGTTGAACATTTCCTTAAGTGTCTTTCAGCCATTTTAGATTCCTCTCTTGAAAGTTCTCCATTTAGGTCAGTACTCCATTTTTTACTGGATTATGTGTTCTTTTTGGTGTCCAATTTCTTGAGTTTTTTGTATATTTTGGAGAACAGACTTCTATCTGATGTGGGCTTAGAGAAGATCTTTCCCCATTCTGTAGGCTGTCATTTTGTCTTCTGGACCACGCCCTTTGCTTTACAAAAGCTTTTCAGTTTCAGGAGGTCCCATTTATTAATAGAAACATCTCTTTTTTACAGAGA
Organism: Microtus ochrogaster; assembly: GCF_000317375.1. Classification (NCBI taxonomy): domain Eukaryota; kingdom Metazoa; phylum Chordata; class Mammalia; order Rodentia; family Cricetidae; genus Microtus; species Microtus ochrogaster. Next base: position 375,901 of record NW_004949228.1, on the reverse strand, counting down.
CCACTGCAAAAATCCACAATTAGTCAAAAGACAGAGTTATGGAGACCAGGCTCACTGGATACATCTGCCAAATACTCTTTCTCCTAAGGTTTAAGCATCATTTTTTAGGAGGGGGAAAATGACTAACAGAGACAGAGGACCTTGGAGTTTGTTGTGAGTTCGTGTCTCCTAGTGTAATCAGAGTGCTCTAGTTTAAGAGAACTTATGGAATGGTTATGATATACATACTCATATACATACACAAATATATGCAAATATACAAATACATACACACATGCATATACACTGTCCAGGCTGCTGTCCAGGTAATCCAACAATGGCTGATTATAAGAGAGATTTCAAAAAATTTGTACTTATTTATTCCAAGAGGATGGAGGTCTTAGCTGATCTTCAGTATATGCTGAAATCCTAAAGAAGTAGGCTTCAATGCCAGTGAAGGATTGGATGAACTAACAAGGAAATAAGCCCACAAACGGTGAGCAAAATTATTCCTATTTCTATGTCCTTATAGTCTTTCAACAGCTGGTGTGCCCCCACCTCTCTATCCTGATCAAGGTGTGTGTCCTTCAGCTTAAAGTTATTTGTTAATGGCATTGGTCTTCCTATCTCTAAGTTTTAGGCTGGAAGTGGATTACTGAATATGATACTTATAACTAGCAAAAATAATGTCTCTTGTGTATGTCCTCCATTTCTGGAATTGTAGTTCATTCCAGTTGTAATCAAGTTGAAAATCAAGAATAATCATCATACCTAGTAATGTCAGAAGTTTTGTTTATAAAAACCTCATCAACACGACCTCCCACAAAAGCTGGACAAAGAAGAGAACAATGGACAGGCCAACGTGCATGGGAAATAACCACAGGATGAGATTGAGGATCTGCTGGACCTACTGTGAGTTAGACATCAGTCAAAACTCCCTTGATCACCTGGACTCTACATGTCCCTACTTTGACTGGAGGGCCACAATGTTTCTTGGGATCCCATGATATCAGCATCAATTCAGAACCAGTATCCAAGAGACCCCAGAAAGTCTTGCTGTTTTCCTCCCACAGTGTGGAGTTACCCTTGTAAATGTTCAAAGGTTCCCCTGGGGAAAAATTGGAGAAAGGCTAAATACAGAACTTTTTCCTCAGGGAAACCTGTCTACCCCTCCATTCAAGTGGTTCTGGGTCTGCAAATTTGATCAAGTCTGGAAATAGACTCACTGGCCAAGATTGTCTTTTGCCATTATACTGTGTCTTTCATTTGTTTGATAATTTTTCTGCTCATACAGATCAAACAAGCACAGTAGTATTCTTATATATTTCATGCCTGGAACACCATATGATTCATGCCACTGTAAAGTTCACCCTGCCTGTGCTGACCATGACAGCTTAGGCCACTATGAACATTGTTTTGTCTAAGTTGACCTTTATGATAACTATGATCAGCTCATGCTGTTACCTAGTCCCTGCTACCTTAGGATCCAATCAAAGCCATAGCATTTAATATGTCCAATTGAGCAAGAGCAACTCCAACACTAGGGTTTGTCTCAGGGATAAGGGTGAGAAGAAAACATTTCAAACTTGCAGGTGCCACTCTCACCATTTTGCATCTTCTAGGACTCATGACACACATATCTTCTGGGTCTTCTGATTATGGGGGATTGGGTTTTACACAGAATACTCACTCTAGCATTGCAATTTCCCTGAGCCTTAAAATCCCTTCATCAACACTAAGCTAAGGGATAGTCGAAATCAACAACTTTTTAGTAAACTAGCTTTTGATCAATGAATATGAATTCATTGTAATGACTTACAGGTTGCTGTCCAAAATGGCTAGTTGTGAATGAAAATACCAAAACCCAATAGCATCTCAGTTCTATGAAGATTGGTGTCTCAGTTACTCTTTTATATATGCTGGTATTGCAAAGAAGTAGGCTCGAATGCCAGTGAAGGAATAGATATGGTGGCAAGGCTGGGTCAAGCAAGCAAAGAATGAACACACACCCAACTGTCTTCCCTTGTCTTTATGAAGGCTTCCAACAGATGTTGTGGCCCATATTAAAGGTTTTTCTTAGAGCCTCAAGGTCCTGATCAAAAGCATGGTTCAAACAGACTCAAAATCTCTATCAAAGCCATATTGTATTATTGCCTCAAGATGTGGAGCACAAGTGTGCCCTCCATTTCTGGATTATAGTTTAGTTGCCAACCAAAAACCCATCCTGATGTACATAGACATGTATTCTACAATAGCAATTAATGAATAAGAAGCCAGGGATTTTAAGTCAAGCATATTTATGATATATGGGAGAGTTTGTCAAGAGAAAAGCAACAGTTGAGATGTTTTAATTATATAAAAATTCAATATTGAAAATGTAAAAAAGCAAAACAGAAATAAAACAAACCAACAATAACAAATCCAAAATAAACCAAAAGAAACAATCAAAAGTTATATACCTGTTAGAGAAGCGCAGTCTAGGACTCCTTTAAGTTTCCATGCTGCCCTACCTATAATGTCAATTATCAGGAATGAAAATGATAACTAATGCTGGCATACTTGTGAAGAAAGGAGGTTAAGCACTGTTATGGGAGTCAGAACTAGAATATCAATGTTTGAAACCTGTGTAGTGTTCTCAAAACACTACATATTTGAAAGAAAGAAAACCACTGTGCAACTCAATTACAACACCGATGTCTGACACTATTCCTGTGAAAATGATGACAAACATGTATTTAGTCAGATTCAGAAACAAATACCAACAAATTTGGGAAACCAAGAATATCTGTGCACCATGTGTATTCCTAGTGCTAGAAGAGGCCAGAAGAAGGCATTAGATGCCCTGGAGTGAGGTTTAGATTGAGTGCTCATGTGACAGTGCTGGGAATTTAAAGTTAGTCTTCTGAAAGAGCAGACAGTACTCTTAAATACTGAGTTATTTCTGAATTATAGTGGAACCAGAGTTTTATTGGGGTGACCTACAAGTGTAGGTGTAAGGGGTATGGTACTTGTAGATTCATAAAGGACTCAATAACAGCTGTATAGTCATGTGACAGTGATGGCTAATGAAGCTGGAAACCTAGGGATCACTGCACAGCTGGCAGGCAGCTCAGAGGATATTGGAAAGTGCCTTCCAAACAGCTTATTTTTCTTGTCTAATCTAGGTAGCTTAACTGGTGTCTGCTTGATGGCTGGTCTGAGCATCTTCTGTGCAGTTCAGCTTGTCTGACAGTGTCAACAGTCCTTACCAATTATATACGCTTGAGGCAGGAGGGCACTATTGAATCATATCAGTTTCTGTGACTTCTAAGAGATATTAAGTTTTTCATTTCTGAATGCCAGAGATTCTTTCCAGGATGTAATATTCATCTTTCTTCAAGAAGTGGCACTCAACCCTTGTGTCAGGACCTTTTTCTGGCCACATATAAGATATTTACCTTATATTCATAACAGAAGCAAAATTGGTTATAAAGTAGAACAACAATAATTTTGCACTGGGGCATATTACAACATGAAGAACATAATCAAAAGTGTGAAAACATTAGCAAAGTTGAGAAATACTACCTTGAAACATTCTATATCCTTATATCTCTTTTAAAATCCTGATCTTTATGGAGCATCCTACAAGATGAAAGGGGTAAATCTCACACAGATTGATACACAATAAACACTCATGGGCATAGACTAGAAGGATTTGCCCTCTCACCAATGAGAACTGACACATAATATTCATTGCTGCTTTATTGACAGTATTTAGGATATAGAATAAATTTACATGTCCATCAACTGACACATGAGGAAATGAGAATATGAGTTCTAGCTTCAAACTTGTTGTTTTTGCATTCAAATAACACTGTGTGTAGAAGCCAGCAAGTCAGAAATGGACCTTTACTAGGGAGATTCAGAACGAGAGGCTGCATAATAGAATATAGGTGATAGGAAGTTAGTGACTACAAGGCCTAAAAAAGACCTTCCAGTAAATAAGGATACCCCCCTAAAAGTGGAGTGGCAGTATGCTCATGAGTTTCCTGGGGAAGCTTAGAAGCAGTACTCTTGGAAGAAGTCATAAATGATTTATAAGAAATTTCCCATAAACCCAATATCCCCATGTTGTAAATATGTGAACATCTCCAAGCATGTAAGATGCAGATATCAAAGCCTCACATGTCATTGTGGGCATAATGCGGCTCAGCTTTGCTGGATCTTTGTCAAAATGCTTTGCTGGCTTTATGTCTTTTACCTTTCCCATCAGAAATGATTGCACCAACATAGATAGTTTCTCTGTTTACACTTTCTCATCTTCTATTTTAAGGTTTATCTCTAGTATGAAGATTTTGAAAGTGGACAAATTATGAGTCTTTAATTGTAGTAATAGGAGTGGCGGGGCTGCGTCCCCCGTACCCTGGCCGCCTGGCTAGCTTATGCCCCGAAATAACAACATACAAACTGTATTCTTTTAAACACTG
>NW_004949228.1:369484-371258 GCF_000317375.1 Microtus ochrogaster | reverse complement strand
TTTACTCCTCCCATCTATGTTTTAACCTATCAGGGCCAAGCAGTTTCTTTATTGCTTAACCAATGAAATCAACAGATTGATATATGACACTCCCACATCATTTAATCGATCCATTTTTATGTTTTCTTTCAGTTTGCAATTGTTTAATGTCAGTAATTTGACCATTAAGTAAAAGTTTGTCAAATTAAATGTGTTTGATAGATGTAATTTCTAATGGACAACAAGACATAGGAATTAAATGTGGAATACCTTTTTGTGGTTTCTCAGAAGTATAAGTTTTATGATGTACAGCACAATGAGAGGCCTTTGTTATTATTATTATTATTATTACTATTACTATTATTGAGACATGGTTTTTGTAGTCCTTTGTAGTCCTGTTAGTCCTAGAATTCACTATGTAGACTAGAATGTACTCATAGAAACCCATAGAGATCTCTTGCCCTGTGCTTCCTAAGTGCCAGGAATCAAGACATTTACACTTTTCATGACATCATTATCAGTTATTAAACATTGAACAATATAAACAGTTTTATTAGTGAATATTTCCAGTTTCTGTTACTTCTTAGAACTATTAAGTTTTCTGTTTCTGAGCTTCAGAAGATTCTCTGTAGGATGGAATATTTCACATTCCCTCAGAGCAGTAGCACTCAACTCTTATGTAAAAATTCCTTTGGGGGTCACATATAAAATACCCTGCATATCAAATATTTACATTATGTTTCACAGCAGTAGCAAAATTACAGTTATAAGGTTGAACAAAAAAATTATAGTTGGGGGACACTGCAACATGAGCAACATTTTTAAAGGGCCACAACTTTAGGAAGGTTGAAAACTACTGCCATGAAGAATCCCATTTCCATATGTCTCTTTTAATATCCTGAGTTTGAAGGAGCTTTCTACAATATGAGATGTCTTAATCTCACAGAAAATAGATACACAGTAAACACTCTCTGGCAAAAACTTTACCAATTTGCCATCTTACCAAAGAGAATTTGTCTATCATGTTCATCACTGCTATAATGATAGTATCTAGGATATAGAATCAATTTACACCTCCATCATTTGACAAATGGGTAAATGAGAATGTGGGTCCTAACTTCAAACTCATTGCTTTTTGTGTTCAAGTAAGACTATATGTAGAAGCCAGGAATCCAGAAATGGATTTATAGTGTGGAGATTCACAAAGGGAGTATGGATAGTAGAATATAGATGATATGAAATTAGAGATTGTGCAAAATATTTCAAATATGTAGTGCAGGGATGGGGAAGAAAAGGGAATGCTGTATGACCAACCCAAATAAGCTGTCCCTGAAGAAAGGACATAGAATTTATTATTTTGCAACCCAAGTAGAAAATATGATAAGAGAGCATAGTAGAACACAAGTGTTATGAAGTATGGTAAACTGACTTATTTATGTTTGATGTTCAGTTGTGAATGGGGCAGGAAGAAAGTAGGAGGGGTGGATTTGTTAACCAAAAGAAGAATGTATTGTATGAAGAAGCTTTATGATATCACTGTCTTACAAGTTAATAAGAAATACAATTTTAAAACACTGAACAGAAGTATCCCACGTGGGAAAATAAAGTTCCTCCCAGTCACTGGAGTATTAAATAGAACTCTCTGTATCAAGTACTGGCTATCTGCCTAGGATTTACTGGTCAGGGAGGCCTGAAGGTCATTCCAAACAAAATAGGTAATGTCTAGTGCTCTTGCTTTAACCCCCTAAGTACACGATGTTGCTAAAGACACCGAACAGTGTGTGTGTGTGTGTGT
>NW_004949228.1:354920-369384 GCF_000317375.1 Microtus ochrogaster | reverse complement strand
GAGAGAGAGAGAGAGAGAGAGAGAGAGAGAGAGAGAGAGAGAGAGAACATGCAATGTTCAAAATGTTCAATGAATCTGGAAACTCTCCCTCCTGTCTTCTTTTTGTAGGTTGCTGCCTGAGGAAATGTATCAATGGTCTTATTGTCCCTGGACCCTGTATCATACAATATCATCCTACTAGGCAAGTTATTTGTACTAGTGCAATACTGGCATGATGGGTTATGGGCATTACCATAATGGTAATTACCATATGGTAATAATAATGGTAATAATCTCCAGATTGGATTAGAAACCTGATTCATAGAAAGAAATTTATGCCATGGTCAAAAACTCAAGCTTGGGGATTTAAGCCCAATAATAGAACTTTCCAAGATTTTATTAATGATGCTTTTGTTATTCTGCACTCTAAATATTCATGTTCAGAATAATCAATTTGTACTAACCATTTATCACAGAAGTCTCCTCTTGCAGTTGGTATTGGATAATGCAGAGACTCAGAACTGTACAGAAAGTACTATGAATAAGCAACTGTTCAACTGGGGCAGTTATCATTTCATCATGGCTGAAGGAGGGTTCCAGGAGTCTCCTTTACCCCAAAGAGTGTCTACTGACAGTCACTGAAAGCTTTATCATTTATTAATTTTGGTGGAGGAAATACTTCTCCACTCTTTCAGTTTACATCAAAATGATATCATATATTTTTTTTTGTTTCTTTGTTGTTTAGGTTTTTGAGATGGGGTATCTCTGTATATTCCTAGTTGTTTGGAATTTGTACTATGAATGAGGCTGAACTTACGGAGATCTACCTGCTTCTGCTTTCAGAGTGCTGAGATTGTAGCCCACTGAGCCCTAAGACCTTGGGGATTTCAAAGCTATTTGTGAGCATGCCTGTGATGTTAAATGCTGCAGGGAGCATGCAGCCCCATTGGGTAACAGGTTTCAAGGGTAAGGGGAGGGTGAAAGAGCATTAAGTCAGACCTGGTGCTGTTTTTGTTTATGTAGAATTCAGTAAAAAGGGATAGGTTCCTGATATTCTAAAAGACTTATCATGTCATTTTTGTTTTGTGTCTTGTATTTAACTTTCTTATGTATCTTATTGTCATCATTGATAAACTGTGAAAATAGAGTTATCTTTTACAGCCATTTTTACTCACCAATCCAATAACCCAACTCCTAGGAATCTAGACGCATTTGATAGCCCATTCTTAGGCTGGTAGCTCTGTGGCTTCAAGAACACTAAACAGAAAAAAATTCAAGTCAGTTTAGGCGATTGCCATTTTCAGAGCAGTGTATATTTATATTCTTTATGATCAGCATGAACAAGGAAATTCTTCAGGCCAAAGCTGCTTCAGTTATTACTCAATTTCTGTCATGATACAGTGTTCATATCTTATATCTTCACAAAATTTATTTACATGTCTAATCCTGGTTTCTTTGTTCCTTGGTCATAAGACAATACAGTGGCCCTGGACAAGTTAACTTTTCAAAGAATGGGAGGTCCTGACACCTCATTCTTTTGTTAGTTTTTCAACATTCTTTACCCATCAGTGTAAGTCCCTGAGCAGAGCAGAGGCAACTGCAACCAATCTAACTTTGTTGTTGGGTATGACACATAACTTCCTGAATGTATAGTAGGAAGAGTCTTGTATTTTGTTCTGATTATCTTGTTTCTGAGTAAGTTGAGGTGTAATTGTTTCAAGAATATCCCAGAGCAACAACAAAAGACCTCTGGATGCTTTATGTTCGTCACAACCCATAAGACCTAAGGAAGACCTTTAAGTAATGGGGATATCTCCCTAAAAGTGAGAGTGGCAGTATGCTCATGATTTTCCTGGGGAAGCTTAGATGCAGTAATCCTAGGAGAAGTAATAAATGATTCATAAGAAATTTCCCATCAATTCAATATCTCCAGGTTGTACAAATATGAAGACCTCAAAGTATGCAAGATGCCGAGATCAAAGCCAATTGTGGCACTGTGGTCACCATGTGCTCAGCTTTGTTGTATCTTAATCAAGCAGCTCTATTGGCTTTATGACTTTCACCATTCCCATCAGAAATGATTGCACCAACATGGACAGTTTCTCTCTTATGAGTCTCTCGCCTTCTTTCTATTTTAAGGTTTAACTCTAGTATGAAGACTTTGAAAGTGTATAAATGATTAAACTTTATTGGAGCATTTTGATTTCTTTTGGCTTATATTTACTTTTATGTCAGCAAATTGAATACTAGGTAAAGCATTTGTGAAATTGCATACATTTGTTGGCCGCATTATATAATGGACAACAAGACAGCAATTATATGTGGTATACATTGATGTGGTTTATCAGAAATATAAGTTTTATGATGTACAGCAAAATTAGAGGTTTTATGTATAAATAATATATTGTATTAAGTTTCAGAATGCATTAAGGAATCAAAATGAGGAATGCCTGACACATCTAACATGAAAATGTAAAGAAAAACCAAATACCATGGAAGAGTTGTTTGACCACATGCTACCAGATAGAGTGCTTCCTTTGAGATAAGTAGACTTGAGGAAACTGGTGATGTAAATGATGAAGACAGTTATTTAAGTAGATGATTTTAATATGGTCACAATTTATTATGGATTTGCTACCTCTGAGAAAACAGTATGACACAACAGGCTCACAAACAATATTCACAAAACAACACACATTTAAGTCTGGACACAATTTATTCATAGGAATTTAGTGTCTGTCATCTTCCAATTAAGAGGTCTCTCTTAATTCGAACTTCTATCAATTTTGATAGTATCTGTAGCTTTTCTTATCCCATGGAAACCAAAGGAAAACCTCTACCCAACTTCACACATGTCCTGATTTCTACCTTGTGGTCAACACATCTTTAAAGTATACCAGCTGATTTAATTTGATAATGTCTTTTGTTATCCAATGTCTATTCACAGCTGTTGTTCCCCTTTCATTAGCCTTTAGAAAATTCAAAGTTACAAAAAAAGATATACAATCTATTTCTGAGGTCCTTATTATTCCTTTCTGTTTAATTTGCTTACCCTATAGGGCTTGATTTGATTTTTTTTGATGGTAAAGTGACACTTTATATATAATTATCTTCTTTTTGAGAGGTGGATACTTATTTTTTTATTATTAATTTTTTATTAAAAATTCTGCCTCCTCCCCCCACTCCCCACTCCCCATTCCCCTCCCCCTCCCCCTCCAGTCCAAAGAGCAGTCAGGGTTCCCTGCCCTGTGGGATTAGGACCTATCCTGGATGCATGAACTGGCTTTTTGGAGCCCATTCTTTATGGTGGCATTCCTTGCTTAGTATTGATACAGTGGGGAAGGGGCTTGGTCCTGCCTCAACTTGGTATGCCAGACTTTGTTGACTTCTCAAAGAAGGTCTTACATTCTCTGAGGAGTGAATGAGGTGGGAAGGAAGAAAACTGGGGGATGTGGGAGAAGAAGAGGGAGGGGAAACTGGGGTTAGTTTACAAAATGAAAAAAAAATTAAATTAAAAAAAGAAATAAAGAAGCTGCCTGCACAATAGCTGGACAGGTAGAGTTAAGGCAGGACTTGCAGGGGGAAAAAAGGAAGAGGAGGAGTCTTTTAGAATCACAAGTAGATGTTGAGAGAAGATGAACTTGACATACTGAGAAATGGTACCAAGCCACGTGGCAGAGCATGAATAAGAAAGATGGGTTAATTTAAAATGTAAGCATTAGCTAGTAACAAGACTGAGGTTTTGATGAAGCATTTATAATTAATATTAAGTCAGTTTGTGTTTATTTGGGCATAGCTGTTGAGACAGTGAAATTCTGCCGACAACAACTAACAACCCCTAACTGTGTTAGGAGAGGTGGTTGATCCACATTACCATGGGGATACTGGAGTGCCTGGACACAATGCAGCAAGAAGGATAACCTCTGCAGTGCAGGAGCTCCTTTATGGTGTCTCTCTGTGCTACCATATCCTGTGATTAAAATCAACGGGAAACTACAACAGCCTAATCCAGAAAGGATGATAAAGGGCACAGAGCCATCAGGAATGAAGGAATGGGTCACTTTCCAGGAATGGATTCAAGACCTGGAGGAAATACACAATAGGTAGAAGTGGAAGGTAGTTTAAAATGGTTGTTAAGGCCATGTGACCAGTGACAGAAGGGAACAGTGACATTGACATTAGTGTTTCCACTGTATTTTTCTCAGAATGAATTTGTACAGATATTTGTGTTTTCTTCAATTTCTTTATCAAGGGGTATAACAACAATTAAGACACACACACTCACACACTCTGTATGTCAGTGTGTGTATATGTGTGTGTGCTTCAAATGCTGTCCATACTCACTTTCTACCTCTCAACTATCCTAGTCCACAATCCCATCAAATGTCTATTGTGTTCATCTGCATTCCGTTTTGAGAACAGCTGAGATTGGCCAAAGCCATCTGTGGGACGGTGTGTTTCAACCTATGGGTTGGCGCCTCCTGGGCTCAGCGGAGGACTACAGCCAAAGGCGGTGATTCTTTTCCTACAATCAATCTATCACCAACATTTGAGAGGTGAAGTGTGGGACTTGTGAGCCTTTCCCTTTTCTAGACTGATTGTGGTCTAGGGTGAGGTCAATGCAGGTAAGTACAGTTGCTGTTCATTACTGATTACAACAGCTGTATGGAGTCTAGAGCATGGCATGTCTTAGCTCTTCCTCTTCTTCCTCTTATTCTTCTTCTTCCTCCTCTTTCTCAGTATTCCCAGAGCCTTAGACAGGATGGTATCACTGCCGTTTTTAGGGACGGGACCACATCCCTTACTTATTTTCTGCATATGGGACATTCAAGAGTCTATGTATTCACCACTGAATTTCTTTTAAAAAGCCTTTTCCTGTATTTTATATAAAAACATCTTTAGCGTGAGTAACAAGGCTCTGTTTCTGAGTGAATATAATGACAAGACCACCATCTAGTGGTAAGAGCAGTACTGTGCAGGATGAACTCCGCAAGGGGCTGATAGCAATGGGCCGACCACTAACTCCTTGAGAAGCCCAATTCTTTCCAAAATCCAAGTTCCTGAAATGTCTTCCCCAAGTTCCTGAAACGTCTCTCCCCAAAGCAAAATTGCAATATTTAGTTTTGGCTTGTCATGTTTGTATTAGCGATTGGACACTGGCATCCGAATTTAGTCTCTTATCCTTTGGTGTAAGTATGTAGCCGGGAGGATGGTAGTTAAGTCGAGGTTAGGCTGCCTGTCTTTTATCTGAAGATCCAGAACTCATCTGTGGATTCAGATATCGTAGCTATGTCCTCTTAGATCCAGATCTGTTCTAGGCTGGCAGCAAGCATGTGGGGAGGCTGTGAAGAGCGGGTGCAGGGCATCCTGACAGCTGGAGCAGGGAGGAAGGCAGCCTGAGATGGAGTGGCCTGAGATGGAGCGGGAGAGACCGGCCCCAAGGAGGCCAGGACATCTTCCTGAGCACTGGAGTTTAGGGAAAAGAAGCGGCGCTCTGGACTTGAAAAATTAGTCAAGAAAAAGAACCACTAATATAGGCGCTTTTGCAGCGGCTACGTAACCGGAAGTGGATTTTAAGTGGGAGGGTCCAGGAAGAGCGGATCCAAGAAATTTGGCAAAATTGCAGGAAATCCCACCATTCCCTGTTGGACTAGGGGAGTCGTGTAATGCAGACGTGAGAGCAGAAGACAAGGAGGTTGTCGCGGGGAGTCGAAAACTCCGGAGTCGCAGTCTCCGCACAGCGCGGCCTGGGAAAGTCAGCAGTCTGCAGCGCAGTGGCGGGAACCGCAGCCCTGCGGCCCTGGAACCTCCCAGGTCGGAGGAGCTGCGGGGTTGCGGGGTTGGGACCCAGAAGGGAAGGGACCAGGGGTGCGAGCAGTTTCTGTGCTGTTCATAAGGAAGCCGGCTCAGAAATTCTGCTGTGAATGCCTTCTTCTCTTGGTGTATTTTAGATCATATGGAATAAGCCTGTTTTTTTTTTTTCCAACTGATCTTCTGATTGGCAAAATATTCTTGTAAAAATAATCTAATCGAGTATTTGAATTTATCTGTTGATATTTGTAAGCACGATTCTCTTTGCTGTGGTGGAAACCACAAAGCTCCTGAAATTTACAGTCATCCATACTAACTTCCGTGTTATACCATTTGGATTCTGCGAGAGCTTTTAGATAATAGTCTTGAAAGGAACACCGGCAAATTTCTCTGAATCTAAAAATATATTTTCTGCTAGTTCCACAGTATACTTGTAAACATTAACACTTAAAAGCAAACTTTTATCCACCACTAATTTTCTGTCTGAGACATATGCACACTGGTGTAGTGATATTTCATTTGTATTTTAATAAATAAAGCTTGCCTGACGTTCAGAATAAAACAGCCACACTAATTATGCTACAGACCAGGCAGTGGTGACTCACACCTCTAATCCCAGTAGCCACACTAGTTTGCCATAGAAACCAGGCAGTGGTGGTGCAATCCCTTAATCACAGCACTAGAGAGGATTATAAAACAGGAGAAAGCTCTCACACAGGCAGGGTGCATTCTGAGATTCCTGGAGGCAGGATCGCCATTTTGGACTGAGGTAGAGGTAAGAGCCAGTGGCTGGCTTTTTTGCTTCTCTGACCTACAGTTTGAACCACAGTTTCTGTCTCCGGATTTTTATTAATCATGCTACACACTCGTGTGTAAATACAACGTTCTGAAAAGTGTCTTTATCAGGCCTATTGGCACACCTTTAATCCCAACACTCAGAAAACCCAAACTCACTGTGTAGACCAGGCTGGACTGAAAAACTCAGAGTTCCACTTATCTGTTTCTTCCAAGTGCTAGGATCAAAGATGTGCACCAACGGGATAATTCAAACTGTTTTTTCCTGTGTGGTCTGTTGACAGCAGGTGGTGTGACTGTGGACTTCTCCCAGGAGGAGGGGCAGTGCCTGGTCCCTGGGCCCCAAGGGCTTTGTGCTGGCACTGGATGTTGCAGAACTGCAGCCAACTGATTTCTGTGGGTGAGAATTGTTTGTTTGCAATCTCCGTTGCTCTTCCTCAAACGAATCTGCAAGTGTGCGAACTTTGTTTGAATGAGTCTCACATCCCACAGAATAAAGTGAAATTCTCAGAGGAAAAAAGAAATTGTCTTGAAAAGTTCTCTCTTCTTCATGTGTGTCCTTTTGAGAAGTGTGAAGACTTCATCATTATTGGTCCATGATCAGTTCAGAAGCTCACTATATATTATATTCTCTTTCCAATCATTCTACCTCCCGGTTTTGATTGGGCTGTGATTGAAAGTGGAATTCAAGTTATGATAATTAAAAATGTTTTCTTTCAATTTGTTTTCTGTGTTCTGACACTGGAGGACAGTTGGGGAATCACTTGTATAATCCTGCATTTTGTTTCCTCTTCATCTACTGGGCACAGTACAGTATTAGAAATCCAGGGGCATCCGGAACAATCTCTTTCTCATGTGCAGGGATCTCTGATCAACCAGAACTACTCACCTGTGCAGCAGAACAAAGGGCCTGGAAGGAGAGGAGACAGCAGCTAAGGATGCAGGTACGGTGGAGGGATTGGTGAAGGAGAGGAAGGGGATCAAGTGACCATGGAAGTGGAACAGGAAATCAATTTTGTCACATTCTGTTTCACTCGAAATAATTCTAGTGACGATTTGCCTGAGAAAAACCTCAGGATTATCCCAGTGTGGGCACAATATGGCTTTCCACAGAAGAACTGACAATGTGGTCAAATAAAGTTTTATTTGTCTGCATGTAAGTGATGCAGTTCTTATTCATTCACATCACTGAACATGTTTTCATACCACTATTAGATCATTTTCATTTCTTGGCTTTTATATACTATAAAGATGAGAAAAAAGTTAATACCTTTAGGGTTTCTTTTTGTTTTCAGAATTTTAGAGCTTTGATATTCTGGGACATCTTCTACCTTTTAGTAGTTTTATTTCCATTCTTGAAAATGATGCCATCAGAGTTTTGATAAGAATCACGAAGTACATTTACAGCCTGCTACACTCCATCTAGACTGTCTCCTATTGTATGCTGGAAATTAGCATAAGTATTTAGAATACAGTTAGGACTTAGGCTGATTAATAAAGTACTGATTATCGGTTCCTCGAAGACCCAAACCTTTACCAGCCCCAGGGAAACAGGCTAGGTTTCCCTCTTGTTGAGAAGGTCTTAATCCAATTAGAAGTTATTGGTTACCTTGAAGGTACATGTGCCACTCTCGCACCTTTATGCTAGCATGCAGTGCAGATCATTGTTGTGGTCCATAGGTGTCATAGCTGGGTAGAACTGTTGGTTGGCTCCCTTTTTTGGAAGGATGCTTGTTGCCTTCTTGTACCATGAAAGCTAGACCCCAGGGAGGAGGCTTTAGGGTCAGTTCCATCTGGAGTTGTCTAGGATTTGTGTCTGAAATCTGTGACTTCTACAACACTAGGTTTCATCTTCTGCATCTGGAAGACAACCATGGGCAACAGGAATACACTGTAATGTGTAGAAGTCTCTTGGACAACTGTGACCAACAACTTCAAAGTAGGCTTTTTACACCTGATGTTGGTCATCTTGTTAGAAATTCTATGACTCAAAAAAAAAAAAAAAGAAATTGTATAACTTGTGAGGAGCGTCATTAGTGCAGTTGAGAAATTTTCATTTATACTCAAAATGTATATGCTTGCAGAGAATTATATATATTATAGGCATTTTTGGTGGATGGATAATAGTCTAGGAATACTTGGATTCCTTATGAATTTTCCAGACACCCTTACTGTTATTTTACCCTCTTTCTTCTGTGTTTATGGTTATCCCTTCTCCATAATTAAATCCCTTCGCCCTTTTTCCATTTCCCCCTTCAGATCACTGGTGCCCTGTTTTTCCTGTCTCTATTGCTCCCCTACATCTCACTGTAATCTCTTTTTTCTTTCCTGGTTACTGCAGTCACTCCAGGTTGTGGACTCACATCTAAAGATTTGGAGCTAGGAATTTACTATGAGAGAGATCATGCAATGTTTATCTTTCTGGGTCTGGGTTACCTCACTCAATATGGTCTTTCCTAAGTCTACCTGCAAAGCTCATGATTTTTATTTTCTTTATAGCTGGATAGAATTCCATACTATATGTGTACCACACATTCACTTTTGTTTGTCATTTGAAGTTTAGGTAGTTTCCATTTTGTAGCTATTGTGAGTAGAGCAGCAATGATGTGGGTGAGCAAGTGTTGTGAAGTAGGATGTCAAGTCCTTTGAGTTTATGGCAAGGAATGGACCAGCTGGGTCATATACTGAGATTTTTGTTCATGGCCTTTTTTATTTCCTATCATTTGCTTTTATGTTGTTGCTGATTGGATTATTAGTAGTATTCTTCTTCCTTCTTTTTGAGAAATAGTGGCTTGCTGCCTTTCTCATGGATAACTACATCCCATTTCTCCTGTGTTTCTCTATTCTTCACATGAACGTCATTATTTTCCGTGATCTTGTGGACGATTCCTCTGACTCTCTTGTATTTTTTTTTCTGTAATTTATTATCTGCAGTGTCTCTTTAGTGAAATCAATTAAATCAACTGTGGTAATGGGTGACTATCTTAAAATGCACTTATGTCTTTATCAATTTTTTTTTGGTTTTTTGAGACAGGGTTTCTTTGTAGCTTTGGAACCTGTCCTGTAACTAGATCTTGTAGACTAGGCTGGCCTCGGACTCACAGAGATCTGCCTGCCTCTGCCTCCTGAGTGCTGGGATTAAAGGTGTGTGCCAACACCACCCGACTGTCTCCATCAATTTTAAGAGTAGTTTTCTTTGTGCAACAAGATGCTTGGTGGTGATTTCTCTTCAAGCTCCACATGTCTTTCCATGCCCTCCTGTCTTTGGAATCATTGACTAGATACCTGGTAGAATTCTGTTGCTTGACATTGCTCTCTAGCAGCTTTCAGTATTGATTTTAACTCTTCCTTTTTGACCCCTTGTTTTGAAAGGGAAGCAAGCCATTCATTTTTTGTGTCTAAAAGAGAAACTCAAGAAGAGAAGCAGTAAGAAATGATGGATTCTCCAGCAAATCTGTCACAGGTCAGTGGTGCTTCTCTCTCTTTATCTAAATATGTTATAGGTTGATATATTAAAAGCCTTTAGTTTTCTGCTTCTGATAATTCTTCACATTTTTATTATGAACAGTTCTGCAAATGGACAAACTACAAAAATCACACACTGATAAAAAGCAGACTCAAAGACTCTACATCTCAGTGTACTTTTACACTTAGTTACAGTTGACATAGGAAACAGATGCTCTGGAGCCTCATGTGGGATTTTATATTTTTATAATTGAATATATTTTGATTTACTTATCAACCACCAAACCCCCAAAACCTTTGACAGAACTAGAACTAGAAAAGCACTTAGCTTTATATCCTCTTTCATTACTGCTCTTCATTAACTGCATTCAGTCCCTGTTCTTCGCCTTTTCTCTTCTCTTTTCTCCATGTTGTGCAAGCTCTTTTTTATATGACAATGAGACATGTCTGATCCTGGCAGTACTAATCTACTTCAGAGAACATGCAGAGGCATGCAAAAAACACTCCAAAATGGAGTTACTTTCTTGTGGCAAAAGTAACCCACTAGGCAAGAAAATGTCCTTGCCTTGACTGCTGACAATATGCTTTTCAAATTGGACAAGCAGGACACAAAACAGAGTGACTTAAAAACTTTATCAAGACAAGGTGGAACAGTCCTTCAAAAGTCCTGCTTTATAGACAAGTCTGTGGAATGTTCTAGGCCTTTAGGATGAAGATGATGTCCCACCATTGCAGAGGAACCATGTGTGACTGTCCAGGTAGCCAGCTGTTTGCCATTTCTCACATTTCTTTGGAAGGTGCTTGTGTGCACTTCCTGCTTACTCAGTTAGTATTATTCTCTTCTCTGTTCTCTGAGGCAGTGGAACACTAAATAGTTGTAGTTTTCCTTGTTTACCAGATGCACAAAAGAGGTGTAAAGCGTATAGGTTGAGAGACATCAAAATATAGTTTGGGATAGTAATGCAAGTTATGATATAAAGAAAATTAGGTACAAAACTTTGGACTTATAAAGATGGGATAGATAATGGAGTATTTCATCTGAATTTGTCAAATGCAAATGTACTAGACATTGTAGATGTACTTATTCCCTTTATATATTATATATAGTTATTGTACTTACTGTATAAAGGTTTTCTTATATTAGCTATAGCCTTCTATTTTACTTTAGACTAAAAAAAGGAAATTTCATGATATTTTATTTGTATTTTATCAAATAATAGTTGCCTGAAGATCAGAGTGCACAGTTAAGCCACTAGAGGCCAGCCAGTGCTGGCATGCACCTTTAATCTCAGTATTCGGGAGTCACAAACCTTTAATCCCACCATTAGGGATGTAGAGACTGGAGTGATATGGCTGGGTAGAGAGAGGAATATAAGGTGGGAGAAGACAAATTCAGTGCAGTCTGAGGATTGCTGGAGACAGGAGCAATCTGGAGATGCAGTCTGAGGATAGGATTGCCCCTTCAGTCAGAGCATTGGTAAGGGTTAAAGAACTCTCTAGACATTGGCATTCTACTTCTCTGATCATCAGCATTAACCCCTATAGCTGACTATGCATTTTTATTATTAAGTCCTATTAGAACTCATGCTACAGGAGAGTGCAAGTTAATATAGATAGCTATTGTAGGAATCAGTTTGGAGATTATTGGAAAAAATGAAGAGAGAACTAATATTGTGATCCACCTGATGTACACCTGGCCTGTGTCTATGTCACCTTTTGGACCAGGAGTATATCTACCTTATGTTGGTCTTGACAGTGTATTTTGGATGTAGAGGACTTACTTTGAGTTCGCAGACTGGTAAATGGAACTTTGGGCTTTTTTGATGGTGCCAGAACAAAGTAAAACTTTTGGGATGAACTTTGGAACAAGTTAAGATTTGGGGATGGAGTATTTTACACTGTGAGGAGGTAAGGCTGGGAAGTTATGCTTTAAATATAGTATGTCCTTTTCCAAACCAGTCTGCCATTTGCTTGTGACAGTGCTGAAGGTGGTGATACCATCAGGAGGGGATTAGATCACTAAGAGGAGTAATGCTTCCTGTGGATTGCAGGTTCATTGAGCAGACTATGGGCTATCATGGAGCAATCCCAGCTGCCCTTCCTCTTTCCACTGTGCACTGAAGCTGAAGAGACCCTCACTAGAAACCTGCACATCTTGACATTCTTAGCTTGTAATTCTCCCAGTCTCAGGAAGGACTTCATAGAAAGAAAACAATGGGAAGTCTTTTTCATGGGGCTCCAGCAGTGCTGAAGTCATAATGTCAATGATCTCTATGCCTCTGGGTGTGCAGGTTCACTGCTGTTCTCTAGGGTCTTCAGGATGTCAAGTCTCCATGGCCACACACACCCTCTCTCATTTGTTCCCCTATCATTGCTGCTTAACTTTCATTGTAAGATACATCTGTACATAAAATAAGATGCAGGAAATGTGGCCACATTGGCTATCTCCAGAGGGAGCCAGATGAACAGAGACATCGAGGAGACAACTCTCTGCACCTTTGCTTGTAAATGTCTGAATGTATCACCTGCCTCTGCCTCTTGAGTGCCGGGATTAAAGGTGTGTGCCACCGTCGCTGGTGAGGCTGGACTTTTCAACCATCTGTGTGCATTACCTAGAACAGAGAGGTCCATGTGTTCCAGATATTAGCCCATAATTCTTGTCTGTGTCAGCCATGTGGCTTGGTACCTTTATCAGTGAGGCATTCTTATCTTGCTTCCTCTGCGTCTGGGTGATGACTGCCCAATTACTCTTTTTCTTGGGACATTTTATGGGGGATGATTTATCCTTTTTCTTCATATGTCTCATTTGTCCAGTGGTTTTCAGATTCCTTAGCTTGATGCCTTTATTCTCCTGAAAAGACAGAAACAAAACCCTTCACCAATCCTATTTTTAGGGAGGTTCCATCTTGGCAAGTTATATTTGATCAAATGAAAAGCATTTGTGAGTTTTATAAGTTAGTTTAGGTTAAACAACTATGCTGTTTGTTAAACTATCATCTCTTCTAATTAAGAGGTCTCTCTTCTTTAATTCAAGCCTTTATCAATTTTGATGGTATCATGGATTTTCTTTTCCTGTGTAAACAAGCAAAATCTCTTCCCAAGCTAACACATGTCCTGGTTTCCATTCTATGGTCAACACATCTTTAAAGCATACTGGCCAATTTAATTCCATAATGTTTTCTATTATCCAGTGTCTCTTCACCACTGTTGTTCCTTTCTCATTAACATTTAGAAAATTCAAAGTTAAGAAAACATTATGTGGCCTATATCTAGGGGTCTTTGTCATCCATTTCTGCTTAATTTTTATATCCTTTAGAGTTTGATTTGAACTCTCTGTAATTGCCTGGCCTATAGTATTATGTATTATACCTGTAATATGATTTATATTATATGAAGCAAAAAAGTGTTTCATTTTCTTAGAGACATATGCTGGAGTGTTATATGTCTTAATTTGTACAGGTATACCCATAATGGTCATAACTTCTAGCAAATGTGTGGTTACCAAATCAGCTTTTTCTGAACCCAAAGCACTTGCACATTTAAAACCTGAATAGGTATCAATGATGTGGTGTACATATTTTAGTTTTCCACATTCTACAAATTGGGACACATTCATCTGCCAGATTTCATTCCTTTGAGTACCATTTGGATTAAGTCCTGCATGTAGTGGTGTTTGGATGTACAAAAATACTATCTCAAACATTTTCTCATAATTTCTTTAGCTTGTGCCATATGATGGGAAAGTTTTATAAAAACCTTTTCTATTGATGTAATTTTTATGAAATTCTGAGACCTCCAGCACATTTCCAATCAATGTTTGATTAATCTGCATTACCTTGTGCTAGAGGACCTGGGACCTGTATGGGATCAGATGTGTGTTATGAATATAGGATGATTCTTATTCCTGATTATATCTTCCAACTGAATAAATAATAAAGTCAGTTATTTATAACCTGGTATAAATTCACAACTGTTTCTGCATATTGCGATTTGCTGTGTTGAAAGGTTCCTTAAAAATCCATTAATATGGGCTGGAGAGATGGCTCAGAGGTTAAGAGCATTACCTGCTCTTCCAAAGGTCCTGAGTTCAATTCCTGGCAACCACATAGTGGCTCATAACCATCTGTAATGAGGTCTGGTGCCCTCTTCTGGCCTACATACAGACAGAATATTGTATATATAATAAATAAATATTTTTTTAAAATCCATTAATACCATGAGAATGGCATGTAATTTTGACTTTGGGACAGAATTATAACTTAGATACACTTAAATTTTCTGATTTGTAATCTGCCTTTTCTGATTTATTTGTGTTAGTATAGAATGTTAGGGCTATAGATACTGGTGTTTCCCATACAAAATGAGAAAAGATCCAGCTAGTTATCTTTACCAGCTGAATTTTCGTTATTTATTT
>NW_004949228.1:329930-354395 GCF_000317375.1 Microtus ochrogaster | reverse complement strand
CCCTAAATAATTAATAGAATCTCCTCTGTATTTTTTCAGGAGCTATTTGTAATCCAGAACAAGGCAAAATATTCTTTACTTCTTTAAATATTCTTTCTGAAGTATCTACATTTGAATCAGATATTAAAATGTCATCCCTATAATTGTAAACTATAGATTTAGGAAAGTGTTCATGTATCATTTCCAATGGCTGCCACAGAAAACATTGGAACAGGATGGGACTATTTAACATTCCTTCTTGGAGAACCTTCTCTTGATATCTCTTAGCAGGCTGAGATTTATTAGTACCTCTGTCTACCAGACCTTCAATGATGACATCATTTATGTGTATTTTTAATTTTGGTCTTAGTTCATTCATAGAAGTTTGCTAAAATACTTTATGGTTTCTTCTAAATTTTTTGTTCTCTAGTCTGTAGCTGTTCCATTATCATGAGCACTATGGTAACTTCCAATAGGCATTAGACTCTTTAATTGCACTGGGAAGGAGTTTCCTCTATGATGACAGGAAAAGATTGAGTCAGATTTGGCATAGGGGCCTGTGAGAGGTTACTCAAGGAGTTTTCCAATGGCAAATGGTTACCTCGAAGTCCCTTGTTGATCTGCATTCATTAGTCAAATGCCTGCCTTTGCTTTATCGTCTGCATAATCCAGATGGGAGGGACATTCAGTTTGGATTATTCTTATAAAAAAATTGTTTCTAAGAATGTCCTGTTTACAGTTCCCTTTAAGGTGACGTTTTCTGCCACAACTGATAAACTTGACATTTCAATTTTCCCTCAAACCTCTGGTAATCACGTCCTATCCAAACATTATGGTCATGAGATTCAATATTGATTGTATCTTGGGTCCATTCCTCCAAGGACACTGATCTTGCCTTACTGACCTAATTATTCTTTTGCATTAAAAATTAGCATTTACAAAAGCCAGAGTTTCAATTCTTACTTGGCTAGCTTCTGAATTTGATATCATTCTATTTACTGCTGATGTCAATCCATGTAAGAAATCCATGAAGCTTTCTTTTGAGTCCTATATGACTTTGGCAAATAATTCAATCTTCTTTCCTACTTCTTCAGTTCTGTCACAAGCATTCAAAGATGCTGCATGGCTTGAATCAGGATGTGACCATCATGTAGGGACTGCTTTTCTATAGTAGCATAATCTCCTTCTCCAAGAAGTTGATCTTCGAAGACTTCTGTACCTTTAGCTCTACTCCATGTTCAATGGCTTTAGCTTCTTCTTTGATCCACATCCTTCATTGTAATTGTGGACCAGCCTCCAAATCTGTTGTAACTAAATCTATTCAGTCTTTAGGGATAATTCTATTACAAGTTGACCACGAGGTTAATATTTGCTTCACAAAAGGTGAATGCATGCCATATGAGACTGTTGCTTTGTAGAATCTCCTTAAAGAGTCCACAAGAGTCCAGTCAGCTCTTAAAGAGCCTCTATCACTTGGCAATTCCTATAAGGTTAGTGGCTATATTCGGGTTGGTTGTTTGAAAACTTTAGGTTGTTCCTCTGTAACCTTATAAAGCAATGCTAAAATTGGTTCTCCTTTAGATTTCTCTGGAATTGACTATCTCTATGATCTGTTTCATTAAGTTTTTCTAAGACCTGTATCTTGTTACTCATACCAAACAACTTTTTAAGAGATAAACCAAGAATTATCAAAATGACAATAAGGATTATCAAAACGATATTAAGAGTATGCCAGTCTTGGCTGATTTTCCATTCATTTACTTGTTCTATTTTTAAATCATACATTGTGTTATCATACAGACACCTAATCCATCATAATTGTGTTTCCCATTTTTTTAACATGGGAAAAAAAACTCTTTTTTACATAATTCTCCAATTTTCTCACCAAATTTGCCACCAGTGACAATGAAGATGTGAGGCTTACTGCTGCTACATAGAACATTAAAAGTTTGACTGGATTTCGAGGCAGCTACCTGGCTTGGCAGCAGCCCAGAAAGGGGTCCAGGGAAAGCTCACCAGGAGAGAAGAAAAACCATCCAGTAGAGCCATGACTCTGGCCGCCTGTAGCTCCGGCCTATGCTGGTTGCTGCGAAGTCACAGGCAAATGTCTTTTTTTTTTTTTTTTTTACTTTGTTCCCCAAAAGTTGGGTGTCAGATGCAGCATGAGTTCTGGTAGGGTTTGATAATATGAACCCAGAGTTAGATATAGCAGTTAATATTGAAGATCAGAGAAGTAGAGCACTGGCCACTACAGAGTTCTTTTTACCTCTACCTATGCTCGGTCTGAAGGGGCAATCCCGCTCTCAGACAGAAGCTCCACACTGCTTCTGTCTCTATCAAACCTCAGACTCAAATGAGCTTCTGTCTCCTTCTGCCTTATATTCCTCTCTCCGCCCAGCCATATCGCTCCTGTTTCCACCTTCCTAGTGCTGGGATTAGAGGCGTATGACTCCCAAATACTGGAATTAAAGGTCTGTGCCACCGCTGTGTGGCCTCTAGTCGCTTAGCTCTGCATGCTGATCTTTAGGCAAGCTGTATTTACTAAAATACAAATAAAATACCACGACACTCTTCTTACCCTCAGTAGTGAATAAGGCTTCTTTTCTCTGCTTAGCCCTTTGAATATGTATTAACAGGTTAGTTGACGACAGCCATTTCTGCCTGGAGTAAGGCAGTATTTGTGAGTAGTTTTAATTTGTGTTTCCATGGTACCCTTTTTAGGATTCTGAACACTTTTGCAATATTTTAGACCATTTGAGTCATCTTTGGTCTTGGGAAAGTGTCTGTTTAGTTCATTTGCCCTTTTGTTGATTTGCAGTTTTATTTCCTCAGTATTTATTTAATTTAATTTTTGGTGAACTCTTTCTATGAGCCTTATGCAAAGTGTTACTGGCACAAATTCTCTTCGCTATACCTTAAACAATTTGATGTGGGTTCTTTTTTTTGGACTTTTCTCAATTTTTATTACTCTTTGGGAGTGAAGAGAAATATTCCACAAAATTCTGAAATTGATATTTGCCTCAGTTGGTTTATGCATATTCTTAGGGAAATTTTGAATTAAATCATATAAGGCTGATGTAGATTTTTCTATCTGTTCATATTGGCACAAATATTGTCATAAGATTAATTCTATAGACTACTTATCTTACATGTTATTATAAGTATGTATATAGTGTTGTTACAGTCCTTGCTACTGTGTAAAAAAAAAACTTCTTTGTCTATAAAATCAGTCATATATTCTGTTTTCCATACCTACACCTTTGCTAATTAATGGTGTGGCTATACCCAGAGTTTAAACATCCCAACTGAGCCTGTTAGAATAGAGTCATGTAAGGTCCAAGTATACACAGGATTGATTGGTGTCAGTGTTTTAACATTATCTTCAGGTACAGCATTTAAAGCACATTTCCTCATCATGAATTTTCCTTCTGAGACATGTGCACTGTGATCCTGTGGGACATAAATGCAGCATCCATGGCAGACAGATAATTGTGTCCAGACCTAAAATGTGTTTCTTGTTTCATGTATATCGCTTGTAAGACTATGATTTCATCCTGTTGTCATGGAGTTAGAACATTCATGATAGAATGTGACTATCACATTTTGAGTAATTATCTTCTCTCATCTACGTTCCATCTCCTTATATCCAGGAAAGCACTTCTAGGTAGCATGTGGTCAAACCATACTTGTTTTGTTTCAGGGTCTATTGACATTTAAGGATGTGACTGTGAACTTCTCAAAAGAGAAGTGGGAATGCCTGAATTCTTCTCAGAGGGCTTTGTACATTGATGTGATGTTGGAGAATTACCGCAACCTGGTCTTTGTGGGTGAGAATATTTTGCTTGTTGAATTCCATGTTTTGTTTGTTCTGACTTCATAAGATGTAAAATCTGTTAAGTTGTCCTGAAAGTTCAGTAGTGGGAAAGAACTTTTTTATGCTGTTTAGCTTTCTCTTTCCATTTTCTATTACCTACCCATTTTGATTCCAAGATTCAGCCATAAACTCAGTAGCATATACTATTTCAACTCATATTTTAAAGCTCTGTGTCCATTATTGCAGTTTACGTGTTTTTTTTTAAAGATTTGTTTATTTACTATGTATGCAGTGTTATGCCTCCACTTATCCCTTTGGTCCCAAAAAGGGCACCAGATCTCATTACAGATGGTTGCGATCCACCATGTGATTGCTTGAAATTGAGCTTAGGACCTCTATAAGTGTAGCTAGTAATCTTAACCTCTGAGTCATATCTCCAGCCCGAGTGACACGGTTTTAATTGTGACACACATTCAAGATATATGAACTGAATATACTAAATATACTGAAGGATTTGACAAGAAATATCAATCGAGAAATCCTGATAAAATTCCTCTGCTTTGTGTTTTCATGTACTGAATACAGTATCATGTTAGACTTCTGTATTCTTTCTAAAAATTCTATCATGGGTCATCAGCTGCTTGAAATAACCTGCGGATTTTTTGTATACTAGGAGGCATGATCATTTGTCCAGAAAGAATGAAATCATCATGGAATGTGGAGAGGAGACAGTATCCAAAACTAGAGTGGGCTAGTGAATAAGCAAGACAACAGTGATGGCTTCAATTGAAAGAGAAAACAAGAGCTAAGAATGTTTTTGTGAAGTTCAATTCCTCTTGAAAGGATTCTTTGTCATTTAATTTAGTGTAGTGTCCTGGTCCCAGATGCATCCTGTATGTGGTTACCTTTTAGAAGGCGTTGTGTCTTATTACACCTGAATTATGGTGGCTTACTACTAGTACAAAAAGCAGTTTTGTGTGACTATGCTGAAATTAGATGGAATGATTTTACAAAATTTTAAATCTAATGTGAGTCAATGAAGTAGGCGTATTCCTTAATTGTCTTCCTTGCATGTGTGTCTTCATATTACTTCCTTCACTTTCTTCTCAGTGAAGAATGCACAGACACCCTTCTGGGAAGTAATCTCAGGAGTCAGTGTACAGACCAGACTTGAGATTAACATAGCACTATGAGGAATGTTAAGAAGCACAATCGTGTTTGGAACTTAGACAGTGGAGGATAGACAAATACAAT
The DNA here is from genome assembly GCF_000317375.1 of Microtus ochrogaster. Lineage (NCBI taxonomy): Eukaryota > Metazoa > Chordata > Mammalia > Rodentia > Cricetidae > Microtus > Microtus ochrogaster. Next base: position 349,348 of record NW_004949228.1, on the reverse strand, counting down.
AGCTGCCCATGACAGCCCTGCCTCAAATGATCTAGAGTCTCTGATGTCTGGCAGAACGCTGTCTTTACATGCATTACTTTAGAAGAATCTACTTTGTTTTTATAGAGAGAAATATAAACTCTTTGATGCTTTTAAGTAAGACTTTAATCTTTAAGGAACGTGGGTCTTTTGAACAATACTCTTCATTGTCGATCATTTAGTAAGTATAAATACTGTGAACCTGGGATTGGATTAAGTTAAATTGGATTAAATTAAATTCATAAGTTTCTGAGAAGAAATATTTTAAGATAGAAAAATGTATTCTATATATAACCAGCCATTGAGCTCTACCCCAAGGTTAATTCATGGCCATCAATTATTTTTTTAACATCTTTTTCCCACTTAGAGATTTTGGATATAGATGAGATATCTGTTGTAAATCACTGACCTTTGAAGGCTGTCATGCTGCTTTTGTGAGAATCCATACAATTACAGTGAATGAAAATGTTCATTACTGAGAGCTCTTATCCAAGTAGTTCCAGGTTTGCTTATGTTAAAAGATAATTTAGGGAGAGAGTCATTTATCACATGTTTGTTATTAGAGCAAGCCCTTTTAATCTGAGCCTTACTCATTTTCAGAGAATTACTGCAAATTTGATCCTGCCCATCAACATGTGAAGACTGTAAAAGAGTCTTGTCAGTGTAATGAGCTTGGAAAACTGCTTCATGACCTCTCCACATGTGTACTTTATAGAACAAGTGAAACTACAGAAAACTCTAATAACTACACATGCAGTAATAACAGGGATGCCACTGTTGACTCATCAAACCTAGATACACATGAATGCTTGCACACTGGAGAAGAATCTTGCAAATCTAAAGACTATGATAAATCTATAAATTTGTATTTCAACATTACTCAAGATCAGAGACTCTACACTGCAAAGAAAGAACACAAACAGGTAGAATATGATAATTATTTCAGCTCTGCATACAGTCTTTTGCAACAACCAATCATTGCAGAGACACCACACCAATGTGAGAAATGCCAGAAATGCTTCAGGACTGCCTCATACCTCACTGTACACCAGAGACTTCATAGTAGAATGAAACCGAACCAGTGCATCATTTGTGAAAAATCCTTTATCCAGCGTTCAAAGCTTAAAATACATCAAAGACTTCATGCTGGTGAAAATCCTTACAAATGCAAAGAATGTGGAAAGTCATTTCATCACTTGTCAGCATTTCATAGACATCAGAATTTGCATACTGGAGAAAACCTTTACAAATGCAAGGGATGCGATAAATTCCTGGCCCACTGGTCCACGTTCAAGAAACATCAGAAAATACATGCTGCTCGGTGGCAGCGTAATTGTCAAGATTATGGCAAGGTCTTTCATCAGTTTTCTCAGACTAAAAGACATCTCACACTTCATACTGGACAGAAACCTTACAAATGTAAGGAATGTGACAGATCCTTTGCCCACTGGTCCACTTTCAAGAAACATCAGAAAATGCATGCTACCAGGAGACACTATAGTTGTCAAGAATGTGGCAAAGTCTTTCATCAGCTTTTACACTTTAAAAGCCATTACAGACTCCACACTGGAGAGAAGCTTTTCAAGTGCAATGAATGTGACCGATCTTTTCTCCACTATTCATCATTGAGTAGGCATCAGAAAACTCATTCTCTAGAGCAGTTTCACAAATGCAAAGAATGTGGTAAGTCCTTTCTTGAATTATCACTTCTTAAAAGGCATTACAGGATCCATACTGGTGAAAAACCTTACAAATGTGAGGTCTGTGACAAATCCTTTACCTGGGACTCAACCCTTAGAAGACATCAGAAAATTCATACTGGAGAGAAACCTTACAAATGTTTGGAATGTGACGAGTACTTTACTCTACACTCATATCTTATTGCACATCAGAAAATGCATATTGAAGAGAAACTTCCTAAATGCAAAGACTGTGACATATCCTTTATCCATATTGCAGGTCTCAGAAAACATCAGAGTGTTCATACTGGAGAGAGACCTTACAAATGTCTGAAATGTGACAAATCCTTTAGCCACATGTCAAATCTCAGAACACATCAAAGAGTTCATACTGGAGAGAGACCTTACAGCTGTCAGGAATGTGACAAGTCTTTTGTCCATTCTAATGGTTTAAGAAAACATCAGCAAATTCATACTGGAGAGAAACATCATAAATGCAAAGACTGTGGTAAATCATTTATCCATAATGAAAATCTTAGATTACATCAGAGAGTTCATACTGGAGAAAGACCTTATAGATGTAAGGAATGTGACAAGTCCTTTATCACTTGCTCACATCTTAGAAGACATCAAAGACTTCATACTGGAGAGAGACCTTACAGTTGTCAGGAATGTAACAAATCTTTTACTAGGTGTGCATATCTTAGAGCACATCAGAAAATTCATACTGGAAAGAAACTTTACAAATGTAAAGACTGTGACATATCCTGTGTCAATATTACAAGTCTTAGAAGACATCAGAGAGTTCATGCTGAGGAGAAACCTAACAAATCTTTAGAATCAGCAAAGTCCTTTACCCAGGACTCACAACTGAAAACACATCAGAGTGTTCATAATGAGGAGAAACCTTACAAATGCATGAAATGTGACAAGTCTTTTACCAGTTGCGCACATCTTAGAAGACATCAGAGAGTTCACACTGGAGAGAAACCTTACAGTTGCCAGGAATGTGACAAGTCCTTTACCACATGTACAGATCTTAGAAGACATCAGAGAGTTCACACTGGAGAGAGACCTTACAGTTGTCAGGAATGTAATAAATCTTTTAGTAGGTGCGAAAATCTTCGAAGACATCAGAAAATTCATACTGGAAAGAAACCGTACAAATGCAAAGACTGACACATCCTATATACATATTACAGGTCTTAGGAAACAGAAAATTCATACTGGAAAGAAATATGCCATTGTAAGTAAGGGGACATTGCAATTTCCAGTATTCTCTGCTTATAAATCACAGCAGTATACACAACAGAAACAGAAATATAAGAAAGTTGTGAAAGCTTTTAATGAGGCATAAATCTTAGAAAATATCACAGTTTATGCAGAAATAAATTCTCTCATGTTACTGTGGTAAAAGCTTTTTTCTTTTCATGTTTATGTGTGTGTTGCCCATTGTTTTACTGTGCACTACATGTATGCCTGGTGCAGGAGAAGGCCTGAAGGGTCATCAGATGCCCTGAAACATCCAGACAACTGTGAGCTGCTGTGATGGGGAATTAAAGCCCAATCCTCTTAAAGAGCAACCAGTGTTCTTAAGCCCTAAGTGATATCTCCAGCCCCTCTGAAAAACTAATAAAATCATTTATCTTGTTTAACACCCAGAAATTCATAGCAGTGCCAGACATTATAGTGTAAACCTTTAGTCCAAAGAAAGAAAGAAGGAAAAGAAGGAAGGAAGGATGGACAGAAGAAAAGAAAGAAAGAAAACAAAACAAAACTCATAGTTAGGATATAATGTAGTAACATAAAAATATGAAAAAGCCTTGAGTTTTCCCTCTAATTTTGGTGCGCATCATAAATCTCATGCTTCTGACCAACCCTATAAAAGCATACTTGTTGTTGTTGTTGTTGTTGTTTGAGACAGGGTTTCTCTGCAGCTTTGGAGCCTGTCCTAGAACCAGCTATTGTAGACCAGCTGTCCATATAATAGCATACATTAAAATTCCTGTCTTGATATTTATTGGAAGTTCCATACCTGAAATGCATTCAAATTAACAGATCTTTTACTAGTTCCGAATTTGGACTCATAAAAATATTAATGGGTGGCCCTACCCATCCTTTCCCCTGTCCCTGTCCCCTCTCCCCTCCATTCTGCTACTGAAGGTATTTTTCATTCTTGTTGGGGGGAGGGGTGTTGGGAGAAGTGGACTGGGTGACAAATAGCAGGCAGCATGGAAGGGGTTGAGGCTGGCTGAGCAACCAGCTGAGCTCTGGTCCCCAGGCTTCATCTGCAGGAAGCCAGGCTACTCAGGCTTGGGAGGAGCTGAGGACTGCACTGACTCTGGTGCTGACTGTGATGCCCTGGCCCATAGGCACCCTGGAAGAGGCCTCCTGGCTGAGTATTCCTCCCCCTCCCTCAGCACCCACAAAAGGCGTCCCTGAGCTCCATCCAGTCCTACATGATGCTTTCCCAGGATAGATTGGCTGGGAAAAGAAAGACAAGTCAGGTCACTGAGCCCTTGATCACATTACCACGCATAGTGGGCAGTAGTGGAACCTTGTGTGTAGTAGGATCTCACTCTTTTTTTTTTTTTTTTTGGTTTTTTTGAGACAGGGTTTCTCTGTAGCTTTGGAGCCTGTCCTGGAACTCCCTTTGTAGACCTGGCTGGCCTCGAACTCACAGAGATCCGCCTGCCTCTGCCTCCCGAGTGCTGGGATTACAGGCGTGTGCCACCACCGCCCAGCTAGGATCTCACTCTTCTAATGAATAGATAGAATGGGAAAAAATCCAACAAATTAAAATACAGGTGGCAAGCTGTCAGGAGCATTTATCATGAGCTAGGTCTTTGTATAAACTTATAAGTCTGCCCTCCTGCAATTATCTTTTTGGCAGAGAGTTGGTCACTGTTAGAGTTCAGGCAAAGAGACCTCATTTGATACATTCACAGATGCCAAAGAACAAGAGTGACAGCATTTCTGAGCTTGTTGAGCCATAGCTCTAAAGAGGGAGAGAGAGAGAGAGAAAGAGAGGGGGGGGGAGAGAAGAGAGTCCTAAATTTACTCTGCCAGCTATAGGAAAGAGCTGCCCCACAACTGAATTATATTCTTCTCTTTTTAATAGAAAAGGGTGAGCTGTCAGGACTGTTTATCATGAGCTATTGCAGGCCATGATGCAATTATAGCTTACTCTGAAAACTGTTGCTTTCATCTGTAATTTCACTTGTGCAATAACAGCTTTGATATCTCTATTACATGTATTTTCATATAATGTACATATAATCTTATGATTTCATCTCACTCTTATGCGTACATGTATCTGTAGATGGGAAATAGATGACTTTTCATTTAACTATATAGTTTTGATATATACTAGGACATGCTTCATAACTAGATCTATTGTCCCATGAAGACTACAGACACCTGACAGCCTGCCTTGCTAACTACACACAATTCATTCATTTTTACCTCAGAACAAGTTCAAGTCGACTAAAGGCTCTTTGTAAAAAGAAAAGTTTGCAGCTTACACAAGGTCAGAGTCACAGATGTCCAACCAAGGTTACTAAGAAAAAGCATGCCAAGTCTTCACTTGGCAGTCTACTGTGTCTCAAAGTTGCCATTGGGCAACTCCCCCCTCCCAGTCTGGTCAAGGTTTTGCTCCTATGGTCTTGGAACATTTGGTTGTCATGGTGAGTGGCTCAGCTCCTTATCATCACTCCAAGGCTTCTGTAGAGAGTTTTTACAATAGAATAAGAAGCATGGAGAACTTGGAGGTAGGACAGGATTATTAGAGTAGAAACAGAACAATAAAGAGCGTTAGCCTGTCTGTGTGAAGTTACTATAGAAACACTTTTCACCTGCTTCACTCCTGAGAAGCATTTCACATTTGGAAGCCTGGATAGTGCTGGAGCCAGTCTCTTAGCCACTACACAAGGTTTTATTCAGCCATGAATGAGAAAGCCAGAGTGAGAGTATGGACATGAGCACCAGCCAGTTTCTGTCTGACAAAAAAAAAGCAGTAATTTGAGGGAGTCCACTCCCCAGGACCATAGAAGCAGTCCCTTAGAGGAAACATAGCCTTACAGCTCGAACTAAGTCCTTCAAAGACCCTTTAAAGACCAAACCAAAACTGGGCAGTGGGAATACATCAGGCTATGGGAATAAGCATTAAGAAGGACAATGGCTCATGTGCCACCCAGGGAACAAGGCTTACATGAAGAGCCTCTTACTCTCGCAACAAGCACCCCAGGGAGGAAACAGGAAACATTGCTGTCCCACAAATACCCAGAATTCATTAGAAACTGAGAAAAAAAATTGTAGAACTGCAAGTGGCTTTCAGAGGTGAGGCAAACACTATGGAGTCAACTCCATCTATGACATGGAGAGTGTTTCCAGTCCTACAGTTGGGAGTCACTCTTTGAAGCAGACAGAGATCCCAGGACACTGGGTTTGTGTCCTTTTATGAGAACTTACAGCTAGCAGTCAAAGCCTCTTTTCCATTAAAAGAACCATTCGTCATTCTGAATGGAGAAATACCCTTTTCCTGCTAGCTCAGATTTAGCATAAAAGTGGCAATTGATTATACAGCATACAGCTCCGGTGAACCCACATTCAACAATTTTTGATAAATTTGATCACTCACCGTTGTCTCCAGAAGATGAAAAAGTAACCTCTTAGAGAGAAGATAGCTTAGTATTAAAGAAGGGAGGGGTGTAACCTAATTCCAAAATGCAACAAGTACACATATCTGAAGCTACTGCACAGGTCAACCCACTGTATAACCTGGGACCAAAGTTAGCCCCAGGAATGATGGAAATAAGTGGAGACAGTGCTGTAGTTCCACAAAATAACTGTGACTCAGAAGAGGATTCTGCCACCCTGTGTTTGCAGTCATGGATGCAGAAGCAGCACCCGATGTCCAGGGACAGCCACTTACTTGCATATTAGCAAACAGGGAACTTGTGAAGTTCATATGCAGATCAATTACATATACTGCCTTTTGTTTTATTTGCTTTAGATCAAAGGGAATCCCTGTTACTGGGGTGTGATATACTGATACGATGCAGAAGACCTCCTGCAAGGGAAACCCGAAGGCATGTTTTTGCTCAGGGACTCTGTGCAGGATGTCTCCCTGTTCTCTGGGAGCTTCAACTGCCTCAACAGATCCCTACACGCCCAAATCAAACAGTGGAACCACAACTTCACTATCGATACCCATGACCCTTGCGTGTTCCACTCCTCCACTGTCACTGGGCTTCTGGAGCATTATAAAGACCCCGTTTCTTACATGTGTTTTGAACCATTGCTTGCACACCAGACTGGCCTTGAACTCACAGAGATTTGCCTACCTCTGCCTCCCGAGTGCTGGGATTAAAGGCCGCCACCACCTGGCTATATGATAGCTCCCTAGTTACCCACTGACATTAGAACCCACTCACCACTCCCCCACCTCCCCACTTCCCCCCACTCCCGCCTGCTTAGGGTCTCTTGACTGGCCGGAGCAAGATCATAAAAAAAAAAAAAGCAGCCTTTTGACACAGCCTAACAAGCTGATAAGCTTCTGTGCCCCACGGTTTTTTTTTTTTTTTTGTCTAATTATTAAGTTTGCTTCTGGTTTATTAGACTTTGATGGTCTGTCCCCATCTTTGCGCAACCCCCCTGGACCCAACACTTTACTACATCTGGAATGAACTACAATCCAAAAACGGAAGACACATCTGTAAGAGATTATTTTTCCTTAGTGTGAAGTCTGTGAATCCACATTTTTTTCTCCTGCCTTTTCTGACTCCACTGCACTGCATGGTTCAGACTCAACTGACTACTCCGCGTGTGCGTGGACTGCCACAATCTCAGTGGCAGCCTAGAGCATTGCTAGGCCAACCACGGCATTTTCTTCATTCTTCTCACCTGCTCAATAGCAGCAGTGGCTGTGGCTAGGCGGCCAAAGCACTGCCACTTTCATGGGTGAGGGCCAGGGCATACTTTGTCCTCTCTGAGTCCTGGAGTAGCCCAAAGGCAGCAGCGGAACATCACCAGCACAGAGGCAGGAATATAATATTGACAAACTCTAGATAGCTCTGTCTTTGTTTTTGTTTCTCTTTAGCTCCTCTAGCTATGAAAATACATCCAAGCAACTAAAAGATAACTGAATACTATTTCATTGTCCCATATCTATAAATATTTACAGTTTTACTCCCATTTTGTGCCCCACATTTTTTTCCTTTTTTATTATTTACTGTTTAGTTTTGAGCACTCATTACTCACCTCTCCACCGGTGGTGCAATTTTCTCGGGAAGTCCCTCACGTCCTCACTTGTACACCTGGCCACACTTTTGTGCATTCCAGGGGTTTACCCTCATTGTGGTGCCATATGTCAGGGACTGGTCAAAAACACCTCTTGCCAGGGTAGGGGCATGGGGATTTAGAAATATAAGTAAAGAATATGAAGACATGAAAAAAAAATAAGATAGAAACCATATAATAGTACTAGCAGGGCATTTCAATGAAAACTGAAACCGTTTGCATTTAATTTTCCATATGCTTTTATACCCTAATACAAAGGGGAGAAGAAGGCAACAAAAGACTTCTTTAACATGATACAAAGGACAACTCGAACAGTTAATTGCTTCAACACTTTGAGGCATCAAGTCATTAGCATTCTGTTGTTTAGGCAGTGAAGCCACACTAGATCAAGAATTCTGAAGGCGGCCACTCCCCAGGTAACTTCCTATTATAAAAGAAAGAGCAGAAGTACGCTTGTGGATCTTGACCATCTATCAGGATGGGACGGATCTACTTGTATGAGCCATGTTAATGTCAAGAGAACCAAGTAACCACATCCTGTGTCAGGACGTGTAGCTACACTTGTCAACCATTTTGAGAAACCTCCAAACTCTCTGACTTTAAGACAAGGTGGAAATAGGCTCACAATATCTTCAAGTAGAAACACACACACATCTTGGGAAAGGATCATGTGGCTGGAAGATACAACTTTAATCTGGAAAACGCTTTTTGCTGGAAGTCTATATAATGACATAAAAGAATGGTGCTTTGGCTCCTTGTCTCCTTGCCTTAGCCTTTTTAGAACATTTATTCCTTCACTGGCGTTGGAGTTTACTACCTCTTTGATATTCTAGCTTATACTGAAGACCAGCTGTGGCATCCAGCCTTGTGGACTGATTAGTAGGTTCTTGAACTTTCTGTTCACATTGGTGGAATAGCTGGGTAGCAGGCTGTAAGCCATTCATATATGTCACACACACATTAATATGTAGATAGATAGATAGATAGATAGATAGATAGATAGATAGATAGATAGATAGATAGATAGATGAGAGAGCTCTGTTGCTCTAGTACTTGTATATACCGCCTAATACAGAAGGAAACACAGTCTTATGGCAAAGTCCCTGATTCTCTGGCTCTTACAACCTTTATACCTCCCCGTTTCTTCAAAAATCTTCCTTGGAGGGTTGGAGAAATGACTCAGAGGTTAAGAGCATTGTCTGCTCTTCCAAAGGTCCTGAGTTCAATTCCCAGCAACCACATGGTGGCTCACAACCATCTATAATGAGGCCTGGTGCCCTCTTCTGGCCTGCAGGTGTACACACAGACAGAATACTGTACATACTAAATAAATAAATATTTTTAAAATAAAAAAAAACTTCCTTGGACCTTATATTGAGGAGTGTTTTCTATATGTATCCATTGGGCCTGGCATCCACAGCTCTGCATTTTCGTTAGCTGTGATTTATTTGTAGTACTTTCTGTCTCTCTCTCTTTTTTGCAAAGAGGAATTTTCTTGATGACAGGTGAAGACCATCCCTATCTGTGAGTATAAGTAAACTGTTTCCATTTTTGTTAGAGATTATGGTGGTTAGTAAAGTAGTGGTTGTTGGTTCTCCTCCAAGATTCATGACTTCACCAGCACTGAGTAGTTAGCCAGGTTTCCAGTAACTGTCACAGTTTCTTTTTTGTTAAGAATTTCTTAAGTCCATCTAGAGAGCTGTTGGTTACCTCAAAGGTATGCTTGCCACTACTACACTCAGGGTTTTTGTACCACGATGATCATTGATGTGGTTCATAGGCATCCTAGCTGGATAAGGCTATTCATTGGCTTCCATTTTTGGATTCTTGAATGGTGCTTCTGGTACCATGAAAGCTATTCGCTATTCTTCAGGGAGGAGTTTTCTTTGTTTGGGTCAAGGATTCACTTTTTATTACCTGTTGTCCTAGAATCACTATACAGACCAGGCTGGTTGTGACCTCATAATTTCCTTTGCCCCTCTCTCCTCTGTGCAGGGATTAAAGTCTTATATTGGTGTAGGAAGTCCTTCTGTCTATGTGTTGTTTTCATTGGTTAATAAAGGAACTGCTTTTGGGCCTATAGCAGAGCCGTAGGGGAACAGAGCTAGGTGGGGAAAACTAAATGGCATGCTGGGAGAAAGGAGGCAGAGTCAGAGAGATGCTATGGAGCCCCCGCCAGAGTCAGACATGTTAGAACTTTGCTAGTAGCCACAACCTCGTGGTGATACACAGATTAATAGAAATGGGTTAAATTAAGATATAAGAGTTAGCCAATAAGAAGTTAGAGCTACTGGGCCAAGCAGTGATTTAATTAATACAATTTCTGTGTGGTTATTTCAGTTCTGGGCAGCTGGGACAAACAAGCGGGCCCTCCTCCTACATTGTATAATCTTGTAAAGTACACACAACATTTTATTAACATGTCATGACAGCCTACTTGATAAGCACAAGTAGCCATATAGATATTATTTCTATTGTTATTAAAGATGTCTATCCCACTGAATTGGAAACTATAATTGAAATATATGTTTCCAGATCCACATAACCTATGAAATTTAAATAACATGAAATAAATATGTAAACACAAGTAGCAATGAGACCGAAGCACTAATAAAATAGCCTACAAACAACACCACGGCCAGACTAACAGGATTCTATTAGAACTTCAAAGAAGAACAGCAAAACTACAGAAATACGTGAAATAAAAAGGAAGACTTCCTGTTTCAGTAGTAATTGATAATAAACCAGGTATTGATACATTCAAAAATAAATTATAGACTTTTGCACTAATATAAAAATTTCTATAATTAGTTCTCTCTCTCTCTCTCTCTCTCTCTCTCTCTCTCTCACACACACACACACACACACACACACACACACACATTCCTACCTCTCTACTATTCTAGTCGACATTTCCAACGAATTGTTCATCTCCATTTATTTTTCTTGGGGCACACTGAGATTAACCACGGCCATATGTGAGTCTGTGGGTTTGAACCTATGTGTTGGCGTCTGGAGGATTTAGCAGAGGTCTACACCAAAGACAGTGAGTGATTCTTTTCCTCCAATCCATCCATGGCCAACATTTGAGACAGTAAAGAGTGGGCCCTGTGAGCCTTTCCCTTTCCTAGACTAATTGTGGTCTAGTGTGAGGTCAGTACAGGTAAGTACAGTTGCTGTTGCTTAGTGATTACAACAGCTGTATGTTGTCTTGAGAATGGCATATTTTAGCCCTTCTTCCTCTTTACCTCCTTACTCCCTTTGCTCCTCCTCTTTTTCAATGTTCTGAGAGCCATAAAAGGGATGGTGTAGTTGACTTTTCAGGGCTGGGAACACATATCTTACTTATTTTCTGCATTTGGGACAGCAAGAGTCTCTGCATTCACCAGTGCAATAAAAAAAAAAAATTCTAAACTGGGCTATGGTGGTGCATGCATCCCTTTACTCCCTGCATTCTGGAGGCAGAGGCAGGCGGGTCTCTGTTCAAGGCCAGCCTGGAAACTGGAAACAAGAGCTAGTTTCCAGGACAGACAGGCTCCAAAGCTACAGAGAAAAAAAAAAATGTGTATTTTATCTCAGAGAACCTTTAACAAGGCTTGTTCATGAGCTATTAAAACGACAAGACCGCCATCTAGTGATGAGAGCCCTATAGCGCAGGATGAACTCAGCACTGGGCTTCTTAGCACGGACTTCTGGAGACACCTATTTCTTTTCAAAATCCAAATTCCTGATTGTTCCCCAAGGAACAATTGTAGTATATGGTTTTGGCTTCTCATGTTTGTGTTTGCGTGTCAGAATTTAGCATGTCATCGTTTGGTGTAAGTATGTATGTAGCCCAGGCAGCTGGTAATCAGGGCGAGGTAATCATCTTTAATCTGAAGGGTTCAGAACTCACTGTGGGGTTCAGACACCGGGATGCAGCGTCCTCCTAGATCCAGTTCTGGTCATGGCTGGCAGCAAGCATGTGGGGAGACTGTGGAGGGAGGATCCCGGGCAGCCTGACAGCTGGAGCTGTGTGGAAAACAGCCTGAGGTGTACGAGGACTGACCAGTCAGACTGGGCGGGACACCCACACGGAAAAGGGCAGTTGCGAGGATGTGTCCCATTGGTTGGACGCAGGGGAATTCTGGAGGTTGGGAGGGGCTGGAGCAGTGACGTAAACGGAAGCTGGGACATAATATGAGCCCGGCGAAGTTGGAAAGCAGTGTCAGCAGTGCCAAAAGCCCATTCCCTATCATTCCTCTGTGACCTGCAGCGTGGGAAATCTTATGGTTCAGACCTGGGTGCGGAGGATACGGCACGGTGACGTGCAAACAAGAAAACTCCCTGGAGCTGTAGTCGCCGCGGGGCGACCTGGGAAAGTCGGCAACGCAGTGGCGGGAACCGCAGTCCTGAGGCCCTGGAACCTCCCAGGTCAGAGGAGCTGCGGGGCTGGGACACAGCAGGGATGGGACCAGGGATGCAATCATTTTCTCTGCTGTTGATAAGAAAGCCGGCTCTGAGATTCTGCTGTGAATGTCTTCTTCCCTTGGTGTATTTTAGATCATATAGAATAAACCTGCAATTTTTCAATTGGTCCTCTGATTGCAAAATATTCTTGTAAAAATAATCTAATGGAGTATTTGAATTTATCTGTTGAGATTTGCAAGCACGGTTCTCTTTGATATGGTGGAAACCACAAAGCTGTTGAAGTTTACCATCATGCATACAAACCCTTGTTATATCACTTTCCTATTCAAGAAAGTACTGGCACTCTTACCTGAAGACTTGGAGTTCCTGAGAGTTTTACATAACAGTCATTAAAGGAACGCCTGCAAATTTCATTGAGTCTGAAAGTATATATATTTCTTTTGCAAGTTCCACAGTATCTTTGTAAACATTAATTTGTAAAAGTAAGCTTTTGTCTACCATTAATTTTCCATCTGAGACATATGCACATTGGGATGTAAATACAGTATTCTGAAAAGTGTCTGACTGGTCTTATGGCTCAGGCTTTTAATCCCAATACTAAGTAGGCAGAGGCAGGTGGATCGCAGTCAGTTGGAGGCTGGCAAGGGGTACATAGCGACTTCAAGGGCAGCCAGCACTACATAGGAAAAACCTGTGTCTGGGGAAAACAGAAAAGGGAAAAGAAATATAAATACATTATATTATAGAATAATATTAGAAAGCATCCTTTGAATAATTCTGATAACGCATCTATATCAGAAAAATGTCTGCTCAAGAGTCTTGTCTCTTTGGTTCTGAGTAAAGCATTCTGTTCATGGACAAATGACCAAACTGTTTTTTTTGGTTCTTGTGTTTGATGTGTTGAGACCTGAACTCACAGTGTTGCTCTGTCTAGCCTAAACTTATCATGTAGACCAGACTGAACTGGAAAACAGAGTTCCACCCACCTGTTTTTCCCAAATGCTAGGATTAAATATTTGCACTAACAGGGAAATTGAGACTATTGTTTTTTCTTTTGTGGTCTGTTGACAGCCAGTGATGTGACTGTGGACTTCTCCCAGGAGGAGTGTACTAGGATGGACTGGGTGTTGCAGAATTGCAGCAGTCTGGTTTCTGTGGCTGAGAATATTTTGTTTGCAGCCTTCCTTGCTCCTCCTCAGGATTTCTTGACAAATTAATCTGTAAGTGTGTGAGCTTTGTGTGAATGAGTCTCACATCCCACAGAATAACATGAAATCCTCAGAGGATAAAAGAAAATTTTCATGAAATGTTCTTGGTGTGGGATTATCCTCTGTATGCTAATTTTATTACCATTGGTTAATAAAGATGCTGCTTCAGCCTATGGCAAGGCAGAATAAAGTCAGGCAGAAAATCCAAACTGAAATATAGAGAGAAAGAGTAGGCAGAGTCAAAAAGATGCACGTAGCTGCCAAAGGAGACAGACACCAGAGCCAGAACCTTACTGGTAAGCCACAGCCTCGTGGCGATACACAAGTTAATGGAAATGGGTTAATTTAAGATGTAAGAGTTAGTTAATAAGAAGCCCAAGCAGTGCTGTAATTAATAAGGTTTCTGTGTGGTTATTTGGGTCTGGGTGGCCAGGAAATGAACAAGCAGCCTCTGCTTACATGTTCCCTCTTCTTCCTGTATGTCCTTTTGACAGGTGTAAGGTTTCATCGTTATTGGTTCATGATCAGTTCAGGACCTCACTAGTGCATAATGTTTTCTTCCCAATCAGTTCCGTTTTTTAAGTTTTTACTGAGTTGTGATTATAAGTGGGATTCAAGATTCTAACTAAATGTGCTTTCCAAATATTTTCAGTATTCTGACACTGCAGAACAATTGGGGAATCACTTGTGTAATCCTGTATTTAGTTTTCTCTTCATCTACTGGGCACAGTACTGTGTGATAAATGCAAATACTTCCTGAACAATCTCTTTCTCATGTGCAGGGCTCTCTGATCACCCAGACCTGCTCCCCTGTGCAGCAGAACAAAGGGCCTGGAAGGAGAGGAGACAGCAGCTAAGGATGCAGGTACAGTGGAGGGATTGGTGAAGGATATCAAGTGAATGTGGAAGTGGAACAGGATATCAATTTTGCCACTTCCTGTTTTACTAGAAATAATTTTGGACACTTCCACTGAGAAAATCTCTTCAGTTGTTGTAATGTTGGCATGAGAAGACTTTCTACTGAAGAATTGATAATGGAGTCAAATAAATTTTTATTTGACTATGTTTGTGAATGATGCTGTCTTTATTCACTCATCTCTGATTGTGTTTTTATAACATTAAATCATTCGTGTTTCTCTGATTTTAATATCTTATAACATGATGAAAATTAAACCTCTAGGTTTATTTATTGTTTTAAGTATTTTTGAGGTTTGGCATTATAGCACATTCTCTACATTTCAGTGTTTTTGTATCGATTCTTGAAAATAATGCCAACAAAATTTTGAGAAGAATCAGGAAGTACATTTACAGCCTGCTAAACTCCTATCCATGCTGTCTCCTATTGTCTGTTAGCAATTAGGATAAATATTTAGAATGCAGTAAGGACTTAGGCTGATTTAGTAAAGTACTGATTGTAGTTTCTCTAAGATCCATGCCTCTACTATCGCTGGGGAAATTGGCCAGGTTTCCAGTACCAAGCATGATTTCCCTCTTGTTGAAAGGGTCTTAATCCAATTAGAAGCTGTTGGTTACCACCAAGGTATGTGTGTCACTCATGCACACTTAGGGCTATTGTGCAGTGCAGATCATTGTTGTGGGTCATAGGAGTCACAGATGGGTAGGACATCTGGTTGGCTACCTCCTGTGGTAATTTGCATGTTGCCTTCTGGTACCATGAAAGCTTGTCCCCAGGCAGAAAACTTTAATGTCAGTTCTATCTCAAGTCCTTTAGGATTTGTTTCTGAAGTGTGTGGCTTCTTCAACACTAGGCACTAGGAGTCAACCATGGGCAAAAGCTATACTCGTTAACTTTCGGAAGTCTCTTTGACAAATGTGACCAACAACTTCAAAACAGGCTTCTTAGACCTGATGTTGGCCTATGTTAGAAAATCTATGCCTCTTGTGAGGAGAATCATGAGCGCTGTTGGGAAATTTTCATTTATACTCTATGTATATGTATTTTAGGTTTTTTTTTTTTTGCTGGGTGGATAATAGTCAAGGAATAGATGGTTTCCTTATGATGTTTTAGACATGCTTACTGTTTCCTGTCCCTACTCCATAATTAAATTTTCACCCTCTTTTCCCATTTCCCCCTTTATAGTGTTTGTTCCCTGTTACTCTGACTGTACTATTCCCCTACAATGCTCTCCTTTTCCTTCCAGGTTTCTGCACTCACTCCAGGTTGTGGACTCACATCTGAAAATTTGGAGCTAGGAATATCCTGTGAGAGAGAACATGCATTGTCTGTGTTTCTGGGTCTGTTACCTGCAAAGGTCATCATTTTAAATTTCTTCACAGTTGAATCATATTCCATAGTGTATATTACCATACTTTCACTATCCATTTGCCAGTGGAAGGACACTTATGTTGTTTACATTTTGTAGTTATTGTGAGTAGAGCAGCAATGAACACGGCTGAGTACATATTTGTGGAGTAGGATATGGAGTCCTTTGAGCATACACCAACGAATGAAACTGGGTCATGTGCTGAATTTATTTATCTTGAGGGTTTGTTTAGTTAATTGAGGATTCTCTGTTTTGATTTTTCAGTGTGGTTTGTTTTTGTTGTTCATGGCATTTTTATTTACTACAGCTTTGTTTTTATGCTATTGCAGGTTGGATTACTGGCAGGTAGTATTTTTCTTCCTTCTTTTTGAGTGGTGGTGTGCTGTCTTGCTCATTGATTTTTTTCCAGTTCTTCTATATCTATTTATTCTTAACATGAAATTTTTTATTTCCCCTTTTTTCATGGATAATTCTGCCAAATCGCCTGTGTGTGTTTTGCCTCTAATTTATTATCTACAGTGCCCCTTTAATGAAATTAATTGTGTTGATTGGTGAGTGTCTTAAAATGCACTTATGTCTCCATCAACTTTAAGAGAGTAGCTTTCTTTGTGCAGCAAGATGCTTGGTGGTGATTTTTTTTCAAGCTTCAAACTTCAAATGTCTTTCCATGCTCTCCTGTCCTTCGGATCACTGACCTGACATCTGGTAGAATTCTGTTGCTTTCACAGCTTCATATGTTTTGACATTGTTCTTTAGCAGCTTTTAGTATTAATTTTATCTCTTCCTTTTGGCTCCTTGACTTGAAAGGGAAGCAAGCCCTCTATTCATTGTTTCTGAAAGAGAAACTCAGGGAAGAGGAACGATAAGAATGGCTGACTCTCCAGTAAACATGTCACAGGTCAGTGGTCCTTTCTATTCTTTATCTAATATTCTTATACTTTGGTACATTGAAAGCTTTTAATTTTCTGCTCCTGATAATTTTTTTAAGTATTATTATGAACAATTCTGTAAAGAGACAAATAACAAAAATCATACACTTAAACAGACCCAAAGATTATACAACTCAGTGTTCTTCTATATAGTTACAGTCATCAGAGGGAACAGAAGCTCTGGAGCCTCATGTGGGATTTTATATTTTCACAATCCTATATAGTTTTTATTTACTTATCCACCACCAAATGCCCCCAAAACCTTTGATAGAATTATAATTCTTCACTACATTGTGCTAGAGGGCCTAGCAGACCCATATGGGATTATATGTGTGCTATGTATATGAAATGATTCCTATTCCTGATTATTTCTTGTAACTGAATAAATAAAGTCAAATCTGTATCATCTGCCATAATTCAGTAGTTTCCAATGTACAATACAACTCTTTCTATGTATTGCAGATCAGTAACTATGTTAAGAGATTCCTTAAAATCCATTAATATTATGAGAATATTATATAATTCTGACTTTTGGACAGAGTCACAAGGGTTTTGAGCCAATTTACTTAAATTTTCTGATTTATAGCATGCCTTTCCTAATTTATTTGCATAAGTATAGAATGTAGGGGCTCCAAATATTGGGGTTCCCTGTACAATGGAAAGAAGAATCCTGTTAGTCCTCTGTATAAATTTTATTCTTTTGCTTTTGGGATATTTGTTGTTAATCTCTCCCTAAAATTACAGCAAACTCTTTCTCAAGGTTCATTTTCTGCCCATAATTTGTTTGTCAATTTCATCATTTGTAAAAGGTACTATAATTTCTGCTGGGTCTATTCCTGCTAATTGATGAAGTCTCGGTGTTCCTTTAAGAATTAATTCAGAGAACTTTTTCAAATAAGTTTTGAAATTTCTACCCTGTTTAGGTGGCAAAAAAAGATCTATTCTAATATAATATTTTCCCTCTGCACTAATATCCCTATAGGAAAATTCTTAGAGGACAAAATAACCAAAACACAGTCATACTTTGGATCCAAATGATCTACATCTGCATTCTATAATTTCTTTTCTACCAAAGCCAATTCTTTTTCAGCTCCATCTAGTAATTCTTTTCAACTATTTAAGCCTTTGTCACCTCTAAGGTTTTAAACAAACTACTCAGTTTATCATTTTTTACCCCAATAGTGGATTATAGATAGGGAATGTCTCCTGGTAATAATCTTCGAAAGTTTTTAAGTCTGCAATCAGTCTTTCCTAATTTGCACCTTTTGGGCTCTAATTTTTTGTAGACCTAGTTTATATCCTAAATAATTAATAGAAGCTCTTCTTTCTATTTGTTCAGAAGCAATTTGTAATCCCCAACAAGGCAAATTTTTCTTTACTTATTCAAACATTCTTTCTACTTCATCTACATTTGAGATAGCTAGTAAAATATTGTCTATATAATGGTAAACTATACATTGAGGAAATTGCTTATGTATCATTTCCAATGACGACATACAAAATATTGGTAAAGGATGGGGCTATTTGACATTCCGTATGGAAGAATCTTTCATTGATATCTCTTACAAGGCTGAGAATTATTTTAAGTAAGTGCCATGAAGGCAAATTTTTATTTTTTATGTAAAGGTACAGTGAAGAAACAATCTTTTAAATCAGTAACTATAGGAGGCCATCTTTTAGGAAACAGAGAAGGCAAAGGAACTCCAGACTGTAGAGAGCCCTTTGACTGAATCACCTTATTGAGAACTCTTAGACCTGTTACCATTCTCCATTTTCCAGATTTCTTTTTAATAACAAATACAGGAGAATTTCAATGGCTGATTGATTCTTCAATATGCTGAGCATTTAGCTGCTCCTGTACCAGCTGTTCCAAGGCCTAAAGTTTCTCTGTTGTTAAAGGTCATTGCTTAACCCATACAGGTCTGTCTGTCAACGATTTTAAAGGTAGAACTATTGGTACTGTTGAAAGATCAACAGCTGTTGTACCCTGTTCTTGTGTAATCTGAATCATTGGTGACTTTTCCTTATATTATCTTGTAATATTTTTCCCAGAAACTAACATTAATTTATGGTTTGTTTCTAAGATTGGGGGAATGTTAATTTGAGTAATCCATTGCTGTAAAAAAATAATATCCCCATAAATTCATTGCTATATTAGCCACATATGGCTTGAGTTTTCCTCTCTGTCTTTCTTGCCCTGTACATTTCACTTATCTTGTGTTCTGTTTTACCTGAGATAATGTTCCAGTACCTAAAAGATGAACATTTACCACCTGAAGAGGCCAATTTAGATGTCCATATTCTGGTGCAATTATTGTCACATTTGCACCTGCACCTACAAGACCATCAGTGACAATGCCATTTATTCATTTATGTTCATTTATAGAAATTTCCCAAAATATTTGCTTCATGATTTTTCCTGAGTTTTTTGATCTCTTTGCTATAACTTTTCTATCATCCAGAGCAGTATGATTTTGTTGGGGGAGGTTGCTTTTTCATTCCTGGCTTCTCATACTCAAAATAATCACCCAGAAACTGTATTAATCAAACAAATCACTGCTTTGCCTATTAGCTCTAGCTTCTTATTGG
>NW_004949228.1:317734-328805 GCF_000317375.1 Microtus ochrogaster | reverse complement strand
TTTGTTTGTTTTTCAAGACAGGGTTTCTCTGTAGCTTTGGAGCCTGTCCTGGAACTAGTTCTGTAGACCAGGCTGTCCTCGAACTCATAGAGAACCATCTGCCTCTGCCTTCTGAGTGCTGGGATTAAAGGCATGTGCCACCACTGTCCAGCTAAATTTCTCCATATTGGGGGATAATTCTATTATAAGTTGAACACAAGTGTAACATCTGCTTCATAAAAGGTGAATGCACGCCATATGAGACCATTGCTTCCTTGAATTTCCTTAAATCTAACATTTCCCCCAAGAGTCTATTTAGCTCTTATACAGCCTTAGGGGTATCTATCATTTGGCAGTTGTTCATGTAAGGTTAGCTCGAGGAAGCTTACAACCCACAATGAAGAGGGAGCTGATTGTCTAAAAAATGCACAAGGGATTGTGCAGAAGAACCATGTGTAGCCAGAGCTGCCGGAAGGCAGAGCCAACAGGTCTATGGCAGGTAAGCCTGTGGCCTTTCGAGTGCAGGCATTTCTGGAGTTTGGGTGGCAGCAGGAGACTGTTGTAAAGAGACTGCAACAGGAAAATTCCATGCTCACTAAGAAGCTTGGGGTAAAAAAGAAGAGACAACCTTCCCAGAGGGCTGATGGCTCTAGCTGGAATCCTCGCATGCATTTCCAGCATGTGCCTGTTGCAGCAAAGCACAGGCAAGTGGGATTTTTGTGAATTCATGCCCTGAAGTTGGGTTCCAATTGTTGCAGGGGTTCTAATTGGTGTTAATAATGAAAACCTGGAGAACATATCAGGGTAAATGCTTAAAGATTAGTGAGACAAAGGAGCAAGCCATAGTCAAATCTTACCTTGCTAACTCCTCAGCTAAAAAAGGGTCTGAGTTCCTGTCTACTCACACCTTATATTCCTCTCTCTGCCAAGCTACTTCACTGACTGTCTGTACAGAGCTCTAGACCTCTATGGTTATCTAATGGCTAGGTCCATCCTCTGATCTTCAGGCAAGCTTTATTTGTTAGAGCACAAACAGAATATTACCACAATTGGCCATTTGAGTTTTCTCCATTTGAAAAGTATCTATTTACTTCATTTGCCCATTTGTTGATTGGCAGTTTTATTTCCTCATTATTTAATTAATTTAATTTTTGATAGATTCTTGCTATGGGCATTATCAAAAGTGTCACTGGTGTAGATTCTCTTAACTATACCATAAACATATTTTGATGTGTTTTTGGACTTCTCTCAATTTTTATTACTCTTTGGGGGTGAAGTAAAATATGCTTCTAAACCTCTGAATTGTCTCTGTTGGATTATGCATATTTTAGGGAAATTTTGGATTATATCAAATATTGATGATGTAGATTTTTCTATCAGTTCATACTGGCTCAAATATTCTCATAAAATGGGTTCCATAGGACACTTATAAGTTACTGTTAAAATTGACAGATGTAATGCTGTTCCAATCCTTCCTACTATGGAAAAAAAACAAAACTCTTTGTGTATAAATCAGTCAAATATTCTGCCTTCCATACTTACATTTTTACTTTTTAATAGTGTGACATTATACCTAGAGTTTTGTTGTCTGAAGTTTTCTGACCTGCCCAGTTCCTGCAATAGTTAAGTTTCAAAGAAATCACACAGAGGTCTACATTAGTTATAAACTGACTGGCCTAGTATTTCAGGCTTCTTATTAACTCTTATAACTTACATTAGCCCATTATTCTTATCTATGTTAGCTGCATGACTCAGTACCTTTTTCAGCGAGGCAGTCACATCTTGCTTCTTCTGTGGCTGGTCAGGACTGCAGAGAAATGGGCTTCCTTCTTCCCAGAATTTTCCTGTTCTTGTCGACCCATGTCTACTTCCTGTCTAGTTGTCCCACCGATACTTCCTGTCTGGCTACTGGCCAATCAGCATTAAATATAATTGACAGAATATAGACGTTTGTCCCACCCAACTGAGCCTGTTAGAATAGAGTCATGTGAGGCCCAAGTATACACAGGATTGATTGTTGTTGGTATTTTACCGTGATCTACAAGTACAGCACTTAAGGCACATTACCTCCTCATGAATTTTATTTCTGGGGCATGTCTGCTGTGATCATGTGCAACATAAGCACAACAATCATAACAAATAGAAAACCATGTCCATGCCTTAAATATGTGTCTTGTTTCCTGTATACTGCTTATAAGACTATTTTATCATCCTGTTTTCACAGTGTTAGAACATTCATGATAGAATGTGACTGTATTGGAAATCATCATTTTTGAGTAATTATCTTCACTTACCTACATTCCATCTCCTTATAACCAGGAAAGCACTTCCAGGTAGCACATGGTCAAATCATACTTTTTTGTTTCAGAGTCTGTTGACATTCGGGGATGTAGCTGTGGACTTCCCCCAGGAGGAGTGGGAGTACCTGGACTCTGCCCAGAGAGCTTTGTATATTGATGTAATGTTGGAAAATTATAACAACCTGGTCTCTGTGGGTAAGAACATTTTGCTTGTAGAATTCTTAACCCATTTTTTATTTGTTCTGGCTTCATAGGATGTAAAATCTGTTAAGCTGTCCTTGAAACACCAGGAGAAAGGCAAAGTTTAGTAGTGGGAAAGGACTTCATGCTATTTAAGTTTCTTTTTCCATTTTCCATTTCAGAGGTGTCATATACTCTTCATTTTGGTTTCAAGATTCATCTATAAGTGCACATAGTATTTCCACTCAAGTTTTCTTTTTAAGAAAAGATTTATTTATGTATTTATTTATTTATTACTTATATAATGCCAGAAGAATGCATGAGATCTTGTTACAGATGATTGTGAGCACCATGTGGTGGCTGAGAATTGAACTCAGGACCTCTGGAAGAACAGTTAGTGCTCTTAACCGCTGAGTCATTGCTTCATCCCATCCACTTATATCTTAATGTTCCATGTCCATTATTGCAGTTGACATGGTTTAGTTGTTAGAAAAAATTCATGATATACAAACTGGAAATATTTGGAAATATTAAAAATCCTGAAGATTTTGACAAGAAATATCAATTGAGAAATCTTGCTTAAATTCTTCTGCTTTGTATTTTCATGTACTGAGCATGTATTGTGTTAGACTTCTGTATTATTTTTTTAAAGTTCCAGCATATGTCAGAAAGTACCTCAAAGAACATGTGGATATTGTATGCAAGGTAGGCCTAGTCACCTGCCCAGAGAGAATAAGATTTCCCCGGAATGTGGAGATGAGAGAGAGTAGCTACACCTAGGGTGGGCTAGTAATTGAGTAACAGAGCAGTGAAGATTTCAAGAGAAATAAAAAGCAAGAGCTGAGAATGTTTTGTGATATTCAATTCCTAAAAAGGTTCTTGACCATTTAACTTATTATACAGTCTTGGCCCCAGGATGCATCTTGCTTTCATTACTGTCAGAATATGTTGAATCTCATTATACCTGAGTTATGGTGATTAAATACTAGTATGAAATGTGATTTTATTTGACTATGTTGAAATCAGATTGAAATAACTTTACAAAATCCTAAGTCTAATGTTGAACCCAGGAAATAGGATTATTCTTTAATTGCCTTCCTTGTATTCATATCTTCATATTACATGCTTAATTTTCTTGTTAGTCAAGAATACACAGACATAATTTTGGAAAATAATCACAGGAGTTGGTTACAACAGCAAAAGAAACAGCAGTTTGTGGAGCTCAGACAGTGCGGTGTAGATATAAGCACTAGTTGTCCATGACAACCCTGCCTCAAACAACTAGAGTCTCTGATGTCTGCCAGAGTACTGCCTTTGCATCCACTACTTTAGAAGAATCTAAGGTGTTTTTCTAGAGAGAAAAATAAATCCTGTACTGCTTTTGATTAAGACTATAAACTTGAAGGAATTGGGTGTTCTCAACAATACTCAACAATATTGCCTATCACTTAGCAAGTATAAACACCATAAACCTTGGATTAAAACTCCTCTTTATCAATTTCTGAAAAGAAATATTTAAAGCTAGAAACATGTATTCTAAATATAATCACTCAGTGAGCTCTACCCCAAAACTAATTAACGAACCTCAATTATTTTTTCCATCTTTTTCCCAGTTAGTTATTTCTAATAGAGATGAGATATCTGTTATTTATCACTGACTTTGAAGGCTTTCATGCTATTTTTCTGAGAATCCATACAATTACAGTGGATGAAAAAAGTTGAGTACTGGGAATTCTAGTCTAGATAGTTTCAGGTTGACATACTTTAAGAGGGAATTTAGGGGAACAATCATTTATCAAATGTCTAATCTTGGAACAAACCCTATTAATATGACTTGTGCTCATTTTCAGAGAACTATTGTAAATGTGATCCTGCTCATCAACATATGAATACAGAAAAGAAGTCATGTCAGTCTAATGAGCTTAGCAAAGTCTTTCATGGCCCCTTTACATGTGCACTTAAAAATTCAAGTGAATCTACACAAAACTCTAATAACTGCAGCTGCAGTAATCACAGAGATGCCTCTATTGACTCATCAAACCTAGATAGACATGAAAGCATGGCCACTGGAGAAGAACCTCGCAAATCTAGAGACTGTGAGAAATCTTTAAATTCTTGTTCCAGCATTACTCAAGATCAGAGACTCTACACTGCAAAGAAAGACAACAGGCAGGAAGAATATGATGATCATTTCAGCTCTGCATACAGTCTTTTGCAACAACCAATCTACATTGGAGAGACACCCCACCAATGTGCAAAATGCAGGAAATGTTTCAGTACTGCCTCATGCCTCACAGTACATGAGAGAATTCATACTGGAATTAAACCCTACAAGTGCAATGTTTGTGAAAAGTCCTTCACCCAGTGGTCAAGTCTTAAAACACATCAAAGACTACATACTGGGGAGAAACCTTACAAATGCAAAGAATGTGGAAAGTCATTTCCTCAATTATCAGCATTTAATAGCCATCAGAAAAGGCATACTGGAGAGAAACCTTACAAATGCAAGGAATGTGACAGATCCTTTGCCCACTATTCCAATTTCAGAAGACATCAGAAAATGCATACTGCTGGGAGACACTATAGTTGTCAAGAATGTGGCAAAGTCTTTCATCAGCTTTCACACATTAAAAGCCATTACAGACTCCACACTGGAGAGAAGCTTTTCAAGTGCAATGACTGCGACAGATCCTTTCCCCACTATTCATCACTGAGTAGGCATAGGAAAACTCATTCTCTAGAGAAGTTTCACAAATGCAAAGACTGTGGTAAGTCCTTTTTTGAATTATCACACCTTAAGAGGCATTACAGAATCCATGCTGGTGAAAGGCCTTACAAATGTGAGGTGTGCGACAAGTCCTTTACTTTGAATTCAACTCTTAGAACACATCAGAAAATTCATACTGGGGAGAAACCTTACAAATGTATGGAATGTGACAAGTCCTTTACCAAACATTCAGATCTTAGAAGACATCAGAGTGTTCACACTGGAGAGAAACTTTACAGATGTAAGGAATGTGATAAGTCTTATACTAGCTGCTCATATCTTAGAGCACATCAAAAAATCCATACTGGAGAGAAACTTCACAAATGCAAAGACTGTGGCATATCCTATATCCATATTGCAAGTCTTAGAAGACATCAGAGAGTTCATACTGGAGAGAGACCTTACAGTTGTAAGGAATGTGACAAATCCTTTACCAGTTGCTCAAATCTTAGAAGACATCAGAGTGTTCACACTGGGGAGAAGCCATACAAATGTATGGAATGTGAGAAGTCCTTTACCCAGGACTCACATCTTAGAACACATCAGAGAGTCCACACTGGAGAGCGACCTTACAGTTGTCAGGAATGTGACAAATCTTTTTCTCACTCTTCTGGTTTAAGGAGACATCAGAAAATCCATAATGGAGAAAAACCACACAAATCCAAAGACTGATAGATTCTTTAAACAGAATTTGAATCTTGGGAGACATTAGAAAATTCATACTGGAGAAAAACACACCATTGTAAATAATGTGACCTAACATTTTCTGGTATTTTTACTTAAAAATCACAACAGAATAAAAATTAGAAACATGAAGATAAGAAAATTGTGAAAGTCTTTTTTCTTATTTTTAGTCTTATACTACGGAAATTGGAAGTTTATTTTCTATAATGTACCTTTTTCATAATAATATCTTTCGTCTTCATAGAATATGTACCACACGATCCCATTCCATTTGAATGTAGACAGTGTTAGTATAAAGTTAACATCAATCATTTTTTCATAATAAAATAATTCTTTAGCCTGGCATGGTAGTATATACAGGTACATAATCGTAGCACTTGGAAGGTAGAAACAGGAGGATCAGGAGTTCAAGGCCAGCCTTAGCTATGTAGTAAGTTCTCAGCCAGCCTGAACTGTATGACATACTTTTTCAAGAAGATGATTTTTTGACAGTTTTATCTATCTGCCTGACTGCCTGCCAGTATCTGTCTGTCTGTCTGTATTGTGATTATATACACCAAGAATTATTCTCTTATTTCCCTTCTTCTCCCCTTGAATGACATTTCTTTTTTTTGACTTTTACTGATTCTTTTTTTTATAATAAAAAATAAACATTTTTATTGTTTTTATTTTTTTATTTTATTTATTTATTTATTTATTTATTTATTTATTTTGGTTTTTCGAGACAGGGTTTCTCTGTGGCTTTGGAGCATGTCCTGGAACTAGCTCTGTAGACCAGGCTGGTCTCGAACTCACAGAGATCCGCCTGCCTCTGCCTCCTGAGTGCTGGGATTAAAGGTGTGTGCCACCACCGCCCGGCTATTGTTTTTATTGAGCTTTATATTTTTCTCCACTCCCTTCCCTACCTCTCCCTCTCATTCTACCATCTCCTGTGATCCCCATACTCCCAATTTACTCAGGAGATCTTGTCTTTTTCTACTTCACATGTACATTAGATCCATGTATGTCTCTTTTAGGGTCCTCTTTGTTGTATAGTTTCTCTATGGTTGTGATATGTAGGCTGCTTTTTCTTTGCTGTATGTCTAAAAGCTACTTATGAGTAAATACATATTATATTTGTCTTTCTGGATCTTGGTTACCTCATTCAATATGGGGTTTTCTAGATCCATCCATTTCCTTGCAAATTTCAAGATGTCAGTTTTTTCTGCGTATAGTACTCCATTTTGTAAAGGTACCACATTTCCTTTATCCATTCTTTAGTCAAGGGGGCATTTCAGTTGTTCCCAGTTTCTGGCTATTACAAATAATGCTGCTATGAACATAGCTGAGCACATGTCCTTGTGGTATGATTGAGCATCCTTTGGCTCAGACCTGCTCCCTCTGAGGTCGCTTACTTTTACCCTGTGAATTATTAATGAAGATTTAAGTATTAAAAAATATCCTCGAGTTTATGTTAAAATAAAATTCTTCAAATGTAGCAGTGGGAAAAGCTTCTCTTTTTCTTTTAATGTGTATGAATGCTTTGCCTGAAAGTACATCTGTACTAAACATATGCCTGATGAAGACAGAGGACAGAGGAGTCATTAGAGCCCCTGAAGCTGGAGTTACAAATCATTGTGAACTGTTGTGCATGTGTTGGGAATTGAACACTTGTCCTCTGAAAGATTGATCACTGCTCTTACACACTAAGCCATGTCTTGAGCCCTGGTTAAAAAATGTGTGTGTGTGTATACATTTATATTCAGTATCCAAAAATTCATAATAATGCCAGGCATGCTGGTATACTCCTTTATTCCCATCGCTCAGGATGCAGAGGCAAAAAGATCTCTGTGAGTAGGAGGACATCATCATCTACATACTAAGTTCCAGGACAGCCAGGAGTACATAAACTCTTTGTCAAAAACAAAAATAGCGATGCCCATCAAAATCCCAGCAAAATTCTTCACAGACCTCAAAAGAACAGCACTCAACTTCATATGGAAAAACAAAAAAAAATGCAGGATAGCTAAAACAATCTTGTACAATGAAGGAACTTCTGGAGGCATCACAGTCCCCGACTTCAAACTACAGAGCTACAATACTGAAAACAGCCTGGTATTGGCATAAAAACAGACAGGAGGACCAATGGAACTGAATTGAAGACCCGGATATCAATCAACACACCTATAAACACCTGATTTTTTTTTTTGAAAGAAGCAGAAAATATAAAATGGAAAAAAAGAAAGCATCTTCAACAAATGGCGCTGACACAACTGGATATCAACATGTACAAGAATGAAAATGGATCCATATCTATCCCTATGCACAAAACTCAAGTCCAAATGGATTAAAGACCACAACATAAAACCAGTCACACTGAACATCATAGAATAGAAAGTGGAAAGTATACTTGATTGTGTTAGCACAGGAGACCACTTCCTAAATATAACCACAGTAGCACAGACACTGAGAGAAACGATCAATAAATGGAACCTCCTGAAACAAAGAAGCTTTGGTAAAGCAAAGGACATGGTCAACAAAACAAAACAGTAGCCTCCAGAATGGGAAAAGATCTTTATAAACCCCACATTGGACAGAGGACTGATCTTCAAAATATACAAAGACTCAAGAAACTAGTCGTCAAAAGAACAAATAATCCAATTTTTAAAAATGCGGTACAGACTTGAACAGAGAACTCTCAACAAAGGAATCTAAAATGGTTGAAAGACACTTAAGGAAATGTTCAACATCCTTAGCCATCAGAGAAGTGCAAATCAAAACAACTCTGAGATTCCATTTTACACCTGTAAGAATGGCCAAGATAAAAAACACTGATGACAGCATATGCTGAAGATGTGGGGTAAAGGGAACACTCCTCCATTGCTAGTAGGAGTGTAAACTGGTATAGCCCTTTTGGATTTCTCAGAAAATTAGGAAACAACCTACCTCAAGACCCAGCAATATGCTCAATCATACCACAAAGATATGTGCTCAACTATGTTTATAGCAGCATTGTTTGTCACATTTGTCACAGCCAGAACCTGGAAACAACCTAAATGCCCCTCAACTAGCAAAGCCCCTCAACACAATGGAGTACTACACAGCAAAAAAATTAGACATCTTGAAATTTGTAGGCAAATGGATAGATCTAGAAAACATCATATTGAGGTGACCCAAACCAAGCAAGACAAATATCATATGTACTCACTCATAAGTGACTTTTAGACGTGAAGCAAGAGAGAGAGAGAGAGAGAGAGAGAGAGAGAGAGAGAGAGAGAGAGAAGAAATTCACAATCCCAAAGGACCTAGACAACAAAGAGGACCCTAAGAGAGGCATACATGGATCTAATGTACATAGAAAGCAGAAAATACCAAAATCTTATGAGTAAATTGGGAGCTTGGGGACAATAGGAGAGAATAGAAGGGGAGGGGAGAGGAAGGATGGGGAGCAGAGAAAAACTGTAAGAAAGTAATATAAAAGTATGGCAACATCTTCAGTTTTCACTCTAATTGTTTTATACACTTCAAAATTCATACTTCTGTGAAACCATATAAAGATATAGAATATATATTCCCCATGTCTTTCTGTCCATTGGAATTTACACCTCTCCAAATGTATTGAATTGACAAATGCTTTACAGTGTTGAAATTTCAGAGATAAAAGCAAATTCATCATTAAAGAAAACACTGTGATAAATTCTTAGGTTTTATTCATCTTCAAAATCTTCATACAAGAGTCATGCCACGTGGGTTCAAAATGATAGGCTCCTATGTAGCTCCTTTGTGGTCATATTTCAGGATTCCTCTCTCTTCCCTACTACTTACTCTACTACATTCTGCTACCAGGACACCCACTTTTGAATCTCCTACCACCTATATTCTACTCTCTAACCCCTCTTCCTGCAACTCTCCACTGATGGTCCCTTTCTAGAATCCTAGCTTCTACATGCAGTCTTACTAAAACACACAAAACAAAGTTTGTAGCTTAGATGCATATGTGAGAGAACATGTGATGTTTGACTTTTGTTGCCTAGGTATCTGAACTCGTCATCATTTCCTGTTACCTATATGTACATCTATATTTCACACTTTCATTTTTATTTACACCTTAATAATATGCCAGTTTATGGAGATAAGAATCATGGTTTCATTTACCCATGTTTTAGTTTGTGGACATATAGATTGATTCCATTTCGTAGATACGGCCAATAACACATCATTGAACATGATGGGCAAGTACTCATTGATAAGATGGCAAGTCCTTGGAGTTTATGCCCATGAGTGGTTATTGTGTATCATCTTCCTCTTCAATTAAATCCTTCCATTTTGGAAGAATCTCCTTAAAACACAGGGCATGGCTGGGCAGTCATGGCGCATGTCTTTAAACCCACAACTCGTGAGAAAGAGGCAGGTAAATCTCGGTGAGTTTGAGGTCAGCCTGATCTACAAAGCAAGTTCCAGGATAGTCAGATCCACACAGAGAATCCCTGTCTCAAAAAACAGCAAAACGAAACAAAAGAAAACCAACCAACAAACAAAAAAAACCCACAGGGCATGAAAAGAGAGGTAAAGGAATGGAGTGCTCTAATGGTTCTCATGCTTCCCGATGTTGCAGCCCTTTAATTCAGTACCTCATGTTGTGATGACCCCCGTTCATAAAATTATTTTGTTATTTCATAGCTGTAATTTTGCTACGGTTACAAACTGTAATGTAAATATCTCATATGCAGGGTATCTCATATAAGACCCAAAAGGGACCATGATGGAATTGAGGGACACTGCTGTCAGGTGAGGTGATAAATTCAGTCTTGCACAGGAGCTCTGGTAGCTTGGGAATAGAAAACTTCAAAGTTTTGAGAAATCACAGAAACTGACATATACTGAAGACCAGTGGTGACATGAAGCCTTGTGAACGTACTACAAGATTCTTGGACTTTCTGTTCATGGAGATCATTGTTGGATTAGCTAGACAGCAGGTCATTCATTTGAATCCCCTTTATATGTGTATAATATATGTGTATTATCATATATGTATTACACATCATATATACAACATGTGACATGCATATTATATACCTCATATATGTATAACACATTACATATGATGACATGTATATATACACACACAATGAGCAAAATATTTTATTCCTCTGTGTGTGTGTATACAGAGAGAGAGAGAGAG
>NW_004949228.1:306973-317634 GCF_000317375.1 Microtus ochrogaster | reverse complement strand
AGATACTCTGGATTTCTAGCTTGTTTTTTCAGGTTGACAAAAATATTTTACTATGAAATAGTTTTGTCACTTGATATTTTTGCTGAAACAAAATATTTTATTCCTCTGTGTGTGTGTATACAGAGAGAGAGAGAGAGAGAGAGAGAGAGAGAGAGAGAGAGAGAGAGAGAGAGATATTCATTCTATCAGTTCTGTTACTCTGGAGAACCCTGAATAATACACAAGGGTTCACAATCTCACAGCAAACTTCCTGATGCTCTGGCTTTTACAACCTTTATACCCCCTTCTTTAAAAACTTTCCTTTAGCCTTATATTCAGGAGTGTTTTACATATGTATCCATTGGGCCTGGCATCAGTGGTGATGATATATCGTTTATGATCTAACAAAACTTACCTGAGGATCAGTGCACAGCGCTAGTGACACTAGCTTGTCATATAGATCCAGGTATTGGTGACACCTTAATCCCAGCACAATGGGACAAAGGAAGATGGATTACTGTAGTTCAAGGCCACCTGGGATACGTGAAATTGGTCTAGTCTAAAAGAGAAGCAAAGCTCACACAAAGGTAATACCAGCACTTGGGAATATATGCTATTAATTCTAGCACTAAGGAGTTGGAGACAGGAGTGATATGGCTGGGCAGAGAGAGAAATATAAGGTGGGTGGAGACAGGAGCTCAGTGCAGTCTGAGGAATCAGACTAGGATCTCCCCTTTTATCTAAGCATCAGTAGAGGTAAAAACTCTCTCGCTGCTGTGTTTCTCTGACCCTTCAGGTTTCACCTTCTGATAGCTGGCTCCAAGTTTTTATTATTAATAGCAATTAGAATTAATGCTACAATTCACAACTCTGCCTTTTGATTACTTGTGGTTTATTTGTAGTGGTCTCTGTTACAAAGAGATGATGGTTGAAGACTATGCTTATCTATGGGTATAAGGAAAAAGTTTACATTTTTAAGGAATTATGTTGGTTTAGTAAAGTGTTTCTTCACCAAGATTTATGGCTTTACCAGCACTGAGTAGTTAGTAGTTATCAGTCATAGTTTTTCTTTTGTTAAGAATTTCTTAAGTCCAACTAGAGAGCTATCGATTACTATCAAGGTATGATTGCAGCTATGGCACTCAGGGTTATTGTACCATGATGAATACTGATGTGGTTCATAGGCATCCTAGCTGGATAAGACTGTTCATTAGCTTTTGGAGGACTGAATGGTGCTTCTGGTACCATGCAGGTTACTCTTAAGGGAGAAGTTATATTTATTTTGAAACAAGGACTCTCTGTTTATTACCAGTCATAGACTCATTATGAACACCAGGCTGTCCATGACTTCATCTTTCCTTGCCCCTGCCCTCTGAGTGCTGGGAGTAAAGGCTTGCATAACACTGCAATATCATGTCATTACAGCCTACCTGATAGACATGAATAAACAAGTAGATCTTATTTCTACTGATATTAAAGGCCTCCAATTCACTGAATTGGAAACTCTAACTGAAATATGAGTTCCCAGATCCACATAGCATATTGTCAGGAATCTCTCAGAACTTCAAAGGAGAACAGCAAACTACATAAAATAATTGAAACAAAAAGGAAGACTTCCGGACTCTTAGTAGTACCTGGTATTAAAACAGATAACGATAAAACCAAAGTGAAATTTAAAAAAATTTCTTTTATGGTCTCACTCTCTCTCTCATCTCTGTCACACATGCACAAACATGTGTGTGTGTGTGTGTGTGTGTCTGTGTGTGTGTGTGTGTGTGTCTGTGTGTTTCATATACTGCCCATTTTCATTTCCTACCTCTCTACTATCCTGGTCCACAATTATAACGAATCTTTGCTGTATTCATCTCCATTCATTTTGCTTGGGATCCCCTCAGATTAACCAGAGACAACTGTAAGAATGTGGTTTTGAAGCTATGTGTTGGAGTCTGATGGGCTCAGCAGAGGACTACAACCAAAGGCAGTGATTCTTTTCCTCCAATGCAACCATTGCCAATGTTTGACAGGTGAAGGGTGGGGCCCTGTGAGCCTTTCCTTTTCCAAGACTGACTGTAGCCTAGGGTGAGGTCCATGCAGGTAAATACAGTTGCTGCTGGTTACTTATTACAACAGCTGTATGGAGTCTAGAGAACAGCATGTATTAACCCTTCCTCCTTCCCTTCTTTTTTCCTTTCCTTGTCCTCCCCTATGTTCCCAGAGTCATGGAAGGGAAGGTGTAACTGACATTTTTAGAACTGGGAACACATACCTTTCTTATTTTCTGCATCTGGGACAGCCAAGAGTGTCTACATTTATCATTGTATTATTTTTCCTATATTTTATGTAAAAGCAGCTTTAGCATTAGCCACAAAAGAATTAGAGTTAGGAAAATATCCAAGGCATCTTCTAGGGGCGAGGGCAGGATGGGATGAACTCAGTCCTGCGCTGTTAGTAATGGGGTGACCACTGACTTCTGGGTTTGCCTATTTCTTTTTAAAATCCAACGTTTTGAAATGTCTCTTCCCAAGGCACAATTGCAGTATTTGGTTTTGGCTTGTCATGTTTGTGACGGGGATGGGACGCTGACATCTGAATTTAGACTGTTATCATTTGGTGTAAGTAGGTAACTGGGGAGGGTTGTAGTCAAGTCGAGGTTTCAGAACTCACTGTGGACGTCAGATAGGGGGATGCAGTGTCCTCCTAGATCCAATTCTGGTTTAGGCTGGCAGCAAGCATGTGCGGAGGCTGTGCAGAGCCGGTCCAGGGCAGCCTGATAGCTGAAGCTGTGTGGAAGGCAGCCTGAGATGCTCCGGTGGTACAGGTCTTAGTAGGGCGGAGACACTCAACCAGAAACAGCGACTGGGAGGGTGTGGTCCATTGGCTGGATTTGGGGAGTGGGAGGATTTGGAGGAGTGACGTAAAGGGAAGCTGGGACACTAAGTGAGCGCGGGGAAATTGAAGAGAAACCAAGATCGACAGATCTGAGGGGCCATTTCCTGTCTGTGCTCCGGGCCTTGCACCTTCGGGAATCTCGGTGGTGCAGACTTTGGAGAGGAGGACACGACGGGGTGCCGTAGGAAAACGAAAGCCCCCCCGGAGCCTCAGTCACCGAGCGGGGCGGCCTGGGAAAGTCAGCAGCCCAGTGACGGGAACCGCAGCCCGGGAGCCCTGGAACCTCCCAGGACAGAGGAGCTGAGGGACTGGGATATAGGAGGGAAGGGTCCAGGGGTGCGAGCAGTTTCTGAGATGTTCATTTGTCTCAGTAACTGGTTCTGAAGTTCTGTAGTGTATGTCTTACCTTGATATATTTTAGATCATAAGGAATAAGCCATTTTATTTTTCAATTGGTTTTCTGCAAAAATATTCTTGTAAAACATTCTGCCAAAAAATATACCGCGAAGTCCCCCAAAAACCAATAAGGAGACCGAGTCCCGTATGTAAAAGCAAAGTGCCTTTATTTTATAATACAAGTTTGCAAACTCGGTCTCTCCGTGTATCTGACGTATTGGAATAATCTGGGAGCCCTGAACTCAGTTAGAATTGGGTTTTTAATAGTAGTAAATGTGAGGGTGAAGGATTTCTAAGGTTCAGAATCCTTAATTGGCTGACATTTGCCTAGGGGTGTCCTGGTGAAAAGCGGTGGGTGTGTGCTGGCAGGTGATTCTATCTACAGTGGTTGGAATAATAGGCGTTTCCTTTGGACGGTCTGTTCTTGGGTGGTGCTTCGGTAATCTCAGTTTGTGGTTGTTGGTGGCTGAGTTCTACACTGCAGATGATAATGGTTGGAAGTAAAGAACTTCGTTTGGGTGGTCTGTTGCTATTTAGCTTATCATGACTAGCTCCTACAAAAGTATATAATTTTTTTTTGTGAGTTAACTTTTATCCACCATTAATTTCCATCTGATACATATGCACTCAGTGATTTAAATACAGCATTCTGAAAAGTGTCTTTCTGAGGCCTGGTGACATAGGCCTTTTATCCCAGTGCTCAGAAGGCAGAGACAGGTGAATTTCAGTCAGTTGGAGGCTGACAATGGGTAAACAGTGCCTTGAAGGACAGCCAGCACCACATAGAGAACCTGTTTCAGGGGAAAACAGAAAAGGGAAAAAAAAAGAAAGAAAGAAATTTAAATGCATTGTGGTATAGAATAATATTGGAAAGAATCTTTTGAATAATTATGATAACTCACCTATACCAGAAAAAAAAAGTATCTACATTAGTCTTTTGTCTCCTTGGTCCAAGAAAAGCATTCTGTCCTTGGACACATGACCAAACTGTTTTTTCTTTGGTTTTGATATTTGCTGTGTTTGAGACCTGAACTCACAATGTTGCTCTGTCTGGCCCATAAGTCACCTTGTAGACCGGGTTAGCCTTGAAAATATTCCACTTACCTATTTCTTTCAAGTGCTAGGATTAAAGGTGTGCACCAACAGGACGATTCAAACTGTTGTTTTTTTCTTTTGTGGTCTTTTGACAGCCAGGGGTGTGACAATTGCTGTTGCAATGCCTGAACCCTGTCCTGTCCTATAAAAATTTAGCAGAGCGCTGTATCTGGGGTAGACAATAGATTGAACAACTGTTTTTTGTTTGTTTGTTGTTTTGTTTGTTTTTTGAGCTTTGACCTTGGTGAATCATTGCGGTGGTAAACAGTGATTGCTTCCTGTGAGCTGTAGAAATTGTTTTGCTGAAGGGTCTTTGCAGCCATCCCTTGACTTTGGTCACAAGATACCTCAGGCACACCTGAAGTTCTTCTATTATTGTGCTTTGCAAAGAATACCTAATGAAGGACTAGAGTCACAGGGGCCTGTGATGCTCTTCTTCAGTAAGACGTGTAAATTAGATTAGAAACCTTGGTATGAGGAAATACTTTGTGGAATAGTCAGTAAATGTGCCTTTGGATGGTTGTTAGGGGTTCAGTTCATCAGAGAGGCAGGACCTTCCTGCTGCCACATAGACATTACAATTTCATCTTGGACTGCCTTCTTTCTCCAACTGACCCACACCACACAGGACATCCTGACACTGCACAATTGCAGCACTAGGGTTTCTGTGGCTGGAGAATTGTGTGCTTCAGTCTCTCTTGCTCCTCCTCAGGAATTCTTGACAAACTAATGTGCAAGTTTGTGAGCTTTGTATGATTGAGTCTCACGTCCCATAGAATAAAGTAGAATCCTGAGAGGAAAAAAGAAAAATTCTGATAGGATGATTTTCTAACACGAGCTCTTTGCCAACGCAAAATAATCCCAATCAAACCAAATCAGACTAAATTAAAAGATATCCAGGTTTAATTGGACTCCTGCGCTCTCAGGTGACCCCGAGGGAAACTGGAAAGCTGCCAACGTGACCACTGGGGCAAAGAGGGAAAACCTCATCTGTAGTTTGTGCGGAGCAGATTAAAAAAAACCCGGGAAAGTGGTCTTGACCTTTCCTGGGGAGGAGTCAAGGTTTGGTGGGCTACCTTGATCCTCCTCAGGGAGGGGTAAAAGTTCAAGGGGCATAGGGGCGGGGCCTCCAAAGATGGAGGCCGGAGACCGGGATTTACAATTTCCATGAAATAGTCTCTCTTCTTTGTGTGTGTCCCTTTGGGAGGTGTAAGGCTTCATCATTATTGGTCCATGATCAAGTCAGAACCTCACTAGTTTATAATATTCTCTTCCCAATCATTCAGTGCCATTTCTACCCCTGTTTTTTTTTTGAGTTGCTATTAAAAGAAGGATTCAAGAGATGCTAACAAAAAATGATTTCTAATTATTTTCAGTATTCTGACACTGCAGGATAGTTAGGGAGTTGCTTATATAATTCTGTTTTTAGTTTGTCTTCATTTAATAAACACAGTACTGAGTTAGAAATCCAGGTGCTTCCTGAAGAATCTTTCTCATGTGCAGGGCTAACTGATCACCCAGACCTGCTCACCTGTGGAGCTGGACAAAGAGCCTGGAAGGAGAGGAGCTAAGGATGCAGGTACGGTGGAGGGATTGGTGAAGGAGAGGAAGGGCGATTAAGTGAATGTGGAAGTGGAGAAGGAAATCAGTTTTGCCACATTCTGTTTCACTAGAAACAACTCCGGAGATTTCCACTGAGAAAATCTCCTCAGGATTATCATAATGTAGGCACAAAAAGACTTTCTACAGAAGACTTGATAATCGAATTTTAAAATTTTATTTGACTTTGTATATGAGTGATACTCTCCTTATTTATTCACATCACAGATCATGTTTTCATACCATTATTGGATCATTTTCATTTCTTTGATTTCAATATCTTATAAAATGATGAAAATTAATACCTTTAAGTTTGTTTTTTCAGATTTTTTGAGGTCTGGTATTCTAGTACATTCTTTTGTGTCTTATTGTTAATGTCTCTGTTCCTGAAAATAATACCAATAGAGTTTTGATAAGAATCAGGAAGTATGTTTATACCTGGCTAAACACCATTGATATTGTCTCCTATTGTCTGCTGGAAATTAGGATAAATTTTTAGAATGTAATAAGGACTTGTGATAATTTAGTAAAGTAGTGATTGTAGGTTCTCCTCCAAGAATTCTATGACTCTTGTGAGGATTATCATCGGCCCCATTGGAAATTTTTATTTATACTCTAAATGTCTTTGCTTACAGAAATTTAGATGTATTATAGGCATTTTATTTTAGGTGGATAGATAATGATCAAGGAATAGATGGATTCCTTATGAATTTACCAGTCATTATTAATGTTATTCTATCCTCTATTTTCTGTGTTTATGCCTGTCTGTTCTCTATAATTAAATCCTCACCTCTATTTTTCCATTTCCCCCATCAGGTGATTTTCTTCTCTATTACTCCTGTCTCTATCACTCCGCCACACCCCACAGTGCTCTCCTTTTACTTTTCTGGTTACTGCAGTCACTCCAGGTCGTAGACTCAGATATGAAGATTTGGAGCTAGGAACTTCCTACGAGAGAGATCATGCAATGCCTGTCTTTCTGGGTCCAGGTTACCTCACTCCGTGTGATCTTTTACAAGTCATCCATTTACCTAAAAAGCTCATGATTTCAATTTTTTTAACACCTGAATAGTATTCCTTAGTGTATGTGTACCACACTTTCACTGTCTGTTTGTCAGTTGAAGTACATTTAGGTTGTTTCCATTTTGCAGTTATTGTGAGTGGAGCAGCAATGAACATTGGTGAGCAAGTATCTGTGGAGTAGGATGTTGAGTCCTTAGAGCATATGCCAGGGAATGGAACAGGTGGATCAAGTGCTGAATTTATTTCACTTGATGGTTGTTTGAGGAGTCTCTATTTGGATTTCCAGTGTTGCTAGTTTTGTATGTTCACGGGGTTTTTATTTTCTAATGTTTTGTTTTTATGTAATTGCTGGTTGGATTATTGGTGGTAGTATTCTTACTTGTCTTAGAGGAAATAATGTTTTGCTATCTTACTCATGGATGATTACTTTGCGGTTCTCCTGTATTTATCTCTTCTTCATATGAAATTCATTATTTCCATGTTCCTGTGACTTTCCTGTGTATGTTTTGAGTATAATTTATTATCCACAGTGCTGCTTTAGTGAAATGAACTGTGACTATCTAGAATCCAGTTATGTCTCCATCAGTTTTTAAAAGCATCATTTTCTTTGTACAACAAGATGCTTGATGGTGATTTTCTCTTCAAGTTTCAAATTTCTTTCAATGCTCTCCTGTCTTTTTTCAATGCTCTCCTGTCTTTGGGATCATTGACCAGACAACTGGAAGAATTCTGTTGCTTGGTTCTTTTCAAGTGGTTTAACATTGTTCTTGAACAACTTTTAGTATTAATTTCTTTGCTTTTCTTTTTTTGCCCCCTAAACTGAAAGGGATACAAGCCATCTATTCATTTATTTTACTGAAAGAGAAACTCAAAGAAGGGAAACTGATTCTCCAGTAAATGATTGATTCTCCAGTAAATATGTCACAGGTCAGTGCTCCTTTCCTCTCTTTGCCAAAATATGCTATACTTAGATATATTGAAAGCCTTTAACTTTCTGCTTCTGATAATTTTTTAAAAATTTATTATGAACAATTCTGTAAACAGTTAAACAACAAAAAGCACACACTGAAATTAAGCAGACCCAAAGATGATACAATTCAAAGTACTTTTATACAGTTAGAGTCATCATAGGGAATGCAAACTCTGGAACCTCACATATAATTTTATATTTTCACAGTCAAATACATTGATTTACTTAACCACCACCAGAATCTAACTAGGAAAGCACTTGTCTTTATATCCTTTTTCATAACTGCTATTCATTACCTGCATTCAGTCCCTGATGATTTAACTTTTTCTGTTTTCTTTTTTCCATGTTGTACTATGCCTAAATACATTGTTCTATATACATATATTATTGGGTAGAATCTGCTTTGAGCAAACGTGGTATCTTCTTTCTAAAAGTGTATGACCACACTTAATATTACAAATTTTGGATTCATCTGTTTTCCTGTAAATTTTTATTATAATTTATCTCTTCAGCTGAATAGTACTCTTATTTTAATTTTCATTTTCCATTCATCTTTTGATAGATAATTAGTTTTATTTCAGTACTTTTCCTCTCTGATTAAAACAGCAGTAAACATGGGGTAGAAAGATCTCTATAGCGGGGTGTATTTTTCTTTGGGTATATGGCCAGGAGTAAAAGAGCTGGGTCATGTTAGTTCTCTCTTCAATTTTTTCAATAATCTCCAAATTGATTCCTACAGTGTGTATATTAATTTGTACCATCCTCTCCATCAACAGTGAATAAAGCTTCCTTTCTCTCCATTAGTCATAAATTTTTATTGTTGGGCTAGCTGGTGACAGCCATTCTGCCTGTGGTAAGGCAATATTTTGAATTGGATTTATTTTGTTTTCTTTGATGGCCTGAATATTTTGGGGATACTGAATATTTATGCAATATTTATTGGTCCATTTCAGTGGTCTTTAGTCTTTGAAAAGTGTCTGTTTCATTCACTTCTGCATTTGTTAAGTTACAGTTTTATTTCCTCAATATTTAACTAATTGAATTTTTGGTAAATTCTTGCTCTGAGCATTATCCAAAGTTTCACTGGTATAGATTCTCTTAGCTATACTTTAAACATTTTTAGGTGTGTTTTTGGATTTCCCTCAGTTTTTATTACCCTATGGGAGTGAATTGAAATAGTCTTCAAAACTTTTTAAATTGTTGTCTCATTTGACTTATGCATATCCTTAGGGAAATTTTGGATTATATCAAATATCGCTGATCCTTATTTTCCTATTTGTTCATAGTGACCTAAACATTCTCATAAAATTAATTCTATAGAACCTTATATGTTAAATATCACAGTATGTAGTGCTGTCACAGTCCCTTCTACTGTGGAAAAAAATCAAAACTCTTTGTCTATAAAATCAGACCTATATTCTGTCTTCCCCACTACCCTCTTGCTACTTATGGTGTGTCATTGTACATAGAGTTTAAACATCCCACTGAAGCTTGTTATAATAGTTGTGTAAGGCACAAATACATACATGATTTACTGTCAGTGTTTTAGCATGATCTACAGATACAACATTTAAAGCAAATTTCCTCGTCATCATTTTTCCTTCTGAGACATGTCTGCTGTGATCCTGGGTAGCATAAACACAACATCCATGACAGATAAACTGTGTCCAGGCCTTAAATGTATTTCTTGTTTCATGAATATTGTAAGAATATTTTGTTACCTTGTTTCCATAGAGTTAAAACTTTCATAATGGAATGTGACTGTATTGGAAATTATATTTTGAGTAATTAATCTTTGCTCATCTACATTCCACCTCCTTATATCCAGGAAAGCACTTCTGGGTAGCACATGGTCAAGTCATCCTATTTTGTTTCAGGGCCTGTTGACATTCCGGGATGTGACTGTGAACTTCTCAAAAGAGGAGTGGGAATACCTGAACTTTACTCAGAGGGCTTTGTACATCGAGGTGATGTTAGAGAATTACAAAAACTTGCTGTTTCTGGGTGAGAACATTTTGTTTATAGAATTCCTAACCCATCTTCTGTTTGTTTTCACTTTATAGGATGTAAAATCTTGTCAGCTCTCCTGAAAAAAACAACAGGAGACATTATTTAGTCTAATTTAGCAAAATTTTGTAGTAGGAAAGAACTTATTCATACGACTTAGTTTTGTCTTTCCAGTTTCCATTTCAGAGATGACATCCACTCCTCAATATGGTTCCAAGATTCATTCATAAACTCAGTAGCATGTAATATTTCCATTTATACCTTAAGGCTCCACTCAGTTTTATTTCAATTGACAGTTTTTTAATTGTGAGATACATTCAAGCTATAAAAACTGAAAAGATTAAATATACTGAAGAATATAACAAGAAATATAAATTGATAAACCTTGCCTAAATTGCTCTGCTTTGTGTTTTCATGTATTAAGTACACTACTGGCTTATTCTTCTTAGACTTCTATATTCTTTCTAAAACTTCTTGTATGGGTAATGGGTTACCTCAAAGAACATGGAGATTATGTATGCAAGGTGGGCATGGCCACTTAGCTGGAAAAAAAATGAGATAGCCCTGAAATGAGAGAGGAGCGTATAGCTACAGCTACAGTGGGCTAATGAATGAATAGGAGAACAGTGAAAGCTTCGAGTGAAAGAGAACTCAAGAGCTGAAAATGTTGTGATGTTCAATTCACTTGAAAGAATTCCTGATT
>NW_004949228.1:302183-302783 GCF_000317375.1 Microtus ochrogaster | reverse complement strand
CATCCTGTTCTGTTTTCTCCGCCTACCTAGGGGTTGGCCTATGAAATGGGCCTAGGCAGTTTCTTTATTAATAAGAAATCATTCCCACATCAATGAAGTAGGATTATTCTGTAATTGCCTTCCTTGTATGAATATCTACATATTACATCCTTCATTTTCTTGCCAATAGAGAACACCCAGACATTCTTCTGGGAAATTATCTCAGGAATTGGTGTACAGAGTAGACTTGAGAATAATCCTATGAGGAAAGTTAAAAAAATAAAGCAGTGTGTGGAGTTCAGACACTTGAGAGTAGAAATAAGAAATAGTTGTCCATGACATCCCTGCCTCAAATGACCTAGAGCCTCTGATGTCTGCCAGAGTACTGTCTTTGTACCCATTACTTTTTAAGAATGTAATAATTTTTTTTTCTAGAAAGGAATAAACCCTTAAAAGCATCAGGCTTTTAAGTAAGACTCTAATCTTTAAAGGAATTGGGTCTTCCTAACAGTACTCTTTATTGTCCGTCACTTAGTAAGTGCAAACACTGTGAACCTGTGATTGGGTTAGACTCCTCTTCATCAGTTTCTCAGAAGAAATAGTTTAAGATAGAGACATGTG
>NW_004949228.1:294771-295318 GCF_000317375.1 Microtus ochrogaster | reverse complement strand
ATGACAGCATGCACACTGGAGAAGAACCTTGCAAATCTAAAGACTGTGAGAAATCTTTAAATTTGTCTTCCAACATTACTCAAGATCAGATACTCTACACTACTAAGAAAGAGCATAAGCAAGGAGAATATGGTGACTATTTTGACGCTAAATATAGTCTTTTGCAACAACCAATCTACATCAGTGAGACACCACACCGTTGTCAGACATGCGCAAAATGCTTCAAGACTTCCTCAGACCTCAGAAAACATGAGAGAATTCATACAGGAATTAAACCCTACAAGTGCAACATTTGTGAAAAATCCTTTACCCGGCATCCAACTCTTAAAATACACCAAAGGCTTCATACTGGGGAGAAACCTTACAAATGCAAAGAATGTGGAAAGTCATTTAGTCAGTTGTCAGGAATTAATAGCCATCAGCAAACGCATACAGGAGAGAAGCCTTACAAATGTAAGGAATGTGACAAGTCCTTTGCACATTATT
Source organism: Microtus ochrogaster (assembly GCF_000317375.1). Taxonomy (NCBI): domain Eukaryota; kingdom Metazoa; phylum Chordata; class Mammalia; order Rodentia; family Cricetidae; genus Microtus; species Microtus ochrogaster. The sequence continues at coordinate 294,832 of NW_004949228.1, read as the reverse complement.
CCAGTTTCAGGAGACATCAGTGCTCACACATTAAAAGCCATTACAGACTCCACACTGGAGA
>NW_004949228.1:287861-294436 GCF_000317375.1 Microtus ochrogaster | reverse complement strand
TGAACAGTCATATCTTAGAAGACATCAAAGTGTTCACACTGGAGAGAAACTTTATAGATGTATGGAATGTGACAAGTCTTATACCAGCTGTTCGTATCTTAGAGCACATCAGAAAATTCATACTGGAGAGAAACTTCCTAAGTGCAAAGACTGTGAAATATCCTTTATTCATATTTCAAGTCTTAGAAATCATCAAAAACTTCATACTGGAGAGAGACCTTACAGTTGTAAGGAATGTGACAAATCCTTTACCAGTTCCTCAAATCTCAGAAGACATCAGAGTGTTCACATTGGGGAGAAACCATACAAATGTATGGAATGTGAGAAGTCCTTTTCCCGGGACTCACATCTTAGAGAACATCAGAGAGTTCATACTAGAGAGAGACCTTACAGTTGTCAGGAATGTGCCAAGTCTTTTTCCCAATCTTGTGGTTTAAGGAAACATCAGAAAATTCATACTGGAGAGAAACTTCACAAATGCAAAGATTGACATATCCTATATCCATATTGCAAGTTTTAGAATACCTCAGAGAGTTCATACTGGAGAGAGACCACCTTACAGTTGAAAGAACTGTAACAAATGCTTTTCCAGTTGAGATCCACAGTTTAGAAGGTATCAGAGAATTCATACTGGCAAGAGTATGTATGGATGGATATGTGACGAATCCTTTTTCCACTCTTTAAGGAGATACCAGAAAATTCACAATGGAGAGAAACCACACAGATGCAAAGAGTGAGGCATCCTTTATCCAGATTTCGAATCTTAAGAGATATCAGAAAATTCATACTGGAGAGAAACATACAGTTGTAAATAATGTGATATAGCATTTCCCAGTATTCTCTACTAAAAATCACAACATACAATAGAAACATAAAGATACAAAACACATGAAAGTCTTTAATGAAGGTTTACATTTTATTTTTTTTTCAAGAGATTTATTTATTATGTATACAACTTTCTGCCTCCACACACCAGAGGAGGACACCAGATCTCCTTAAAGATGGTTTGGAACCACCATGTCATTTCTGGGAATTGAACTCAGGACCTCTGGAAGAGCAGACAGTGCTCCCAACCACTGAGCCATCTCTCCAGCCCGAAAGTTTACATTTTAAACAATATCCTAGAGTTTATATTAAAGTAAAATTATGCAAATACAACAGTATGAAAAGCTTATTTCTTTTAATGTGTATGCATGCTTTGCCTGCAAGTATGTCTGTGTACTACGTGGATGTCTGGTACAGGAGAAGGATAGAAGGGGTCATCAGATCCCCTAAAGCTGGAGTTACAGACCATGGTGAATTGCTATGTCTGTGTTGGGAATTGAACACTGGTTTTCTGCAAGAGCATCCAGTGCTCTTACCCACTAATCTATGTTTCCAGCCTCTGGTAAAAAAAAAATGTAATGAAATCATGTATCTTTCAACATCCAAAACTCATAGTGTCAGATGTTATGGGGCAGTCCTTTATTCCCATCAATCAGGATTCAGAGGAAAGAAGGTGAGTATGATTCAGTGGACATACTGACTTCTCGGAACCCAGGTCTCCATAAACTTTTTAAAAACAAAACAAAATCTTACTAAAGTATCATAAAAAAATGTCAAAACCTTTAGTTTTCCCTCTATTGTGCTATACATCACAAAATTCATATTTCTAAGAAACCATATAAAGGTAGAAAGTATATACTTCTCGTATCTTTCTGTCCATTTTAACTATACCTTTCCAAATGCATTAAATTTGACAAATCCTTTACATAGTGCTGAAATTGCAGGGATAGAAACATTCATCATTAAAGAAAACACCCTGATAAATTTTTTTATTCACATTCAAATTCTTCTTGCTAGAGTCAAACCATACAAATAGCAAGAAAGTAACTAACTGTGAAGAGATAGGCTGTGAATGCGACATCACTGGAATGCTGGCATACACTTTAGAAATACCCAAAGGCTAAGGGTGTTGTGATAAAACACCTTTAATTTCAGTCCCCTGGATGCAGAGAAAGGTATATCCCTGTGAGTTCTAGGCCACTATTGTTTACAGTATGAAGTTCAAGTCAGCCTTGCACAGGGAAACACCATCTCAAAAGAAGAAGAAGAAAAACCCTGAGAACATGCTGAAATTCATTTTGAAATACTTAAGTGGAGGCCCAAAAATGTGAGCCTATTTCCACCTTGTCTGAGAGAGTTTTAGCTTGTTCAAAGTGGACAACAAGTGCAGCTACACATTCTGACTTAGGGTGTGATTATTTGGTTCTTTTGACATTAAGATGACCCATACAGGTAGATCCACTCCACCCTGACCAATGGTCAGGATATTCAAGTGTACTTCTGCTTCTTTTAAAATAGGAGGTTTGACCTTGAGAGTTTCTGCCTTTAGGATATTACAGAATGCCAATGACTTGATGTCTCAAAGTATTGAAGCAAATAACTGTTCTAGTTGTCCTTTATACCAGGTTGAAGCAGACTTTTGTCTTCTTCCCACTGCTGTATTGGGCTCTAAAGGAGTATGGAAAATTAAACACAGGGAACTTCAGTATTCACTAGAACTCCCTGCTAGTACCAGCCTTTGTTTTCTGATTTGTTATTTTCACTCACTTCTTTGTATTCATTACTAACTCCTCTAATCCCCACGCCCCTACCCTGGTAAGTGGTATTTTTTTTCAAAGCTTGTCCCTGACACTTAAGAAAAATTGAGACAAATTTACTTAAAACTCATAATAAAATGATATGGCTTCTATTAACTCCCAGTACACCTTCACTGAGGTAAGGGAAACTCCTAGGACCCACGCTCAGTCATGATGAAGTAATAATTGCCCCACACTTACATGGTTGATTGTTCTTAGGAGTTTTTGAACAGTTAGGAGTGTATGCATTCCCAACCACCCACTGCAAGAGGAGACTTTTTCACCAGCATTGATACTTTTTTGTTTTGTTTTTCGAGACCAGGTTTCTCTGTAGCTTTGGAACTGTACTGGCACTAGCTCTGGTAGACCAGGCTGGCTCTGAACTCACAGAAATCTGCCAGCCTCTGCCTCCTGAGTGCTGGGATTAAAGGAGTGCCCTGCCACTACCTGGCCAAAGTGATAATTTTAAACATGAATGTTTAAATGGCAGATTAACACTTACTGATGATTATCAAAATATCAATAGGTTCTGCCCTGTGCACTAAAACTTCTATCTTTAAATCTTAAGCCATCATATTGTTATAAAAACCCAATATCCCAAACCTCTTACTTGGACTTAATTTATTAGAAGACATAGGTAATAGATTACTAAGAGCAGTCAATGTAGTAAAAATTATTTTGAAATCTGTCTCATGAGCTGCCTTTTATTTGTAATTAGGTAACAAGGTGAATTATTTTTGATTTGTCATCAGTTAAGGAAGTGAGGCCCGTGGGTCAATTTTTATTTAATGAGAAAAACTGAAAGGGCAGCTGAAGGTTCAGGAAGAATATATTTAACCATGGCTTTATTGTTGGCAATGGTTATAGATTTCCTTGTTAGAAGGAGCAGTAAAGGTCTTTTGCTGTAAGGTACTAACTTTGGGAATTACTCCTGTCTTTTTGTTAGGCAAGGGAGAGGAGATGACTGCAAGGTATACATAATTAAAATAGAGCTCTAGCAGAAATTAGGACAAGGCATAGTTTTGCTTATTATGAGAAGTTTAAACATTTTAAATGGCAGAGTGCAAAGTAAGGCATTTTTATCAATAATAATGTTTATAGATATAGTTTTGTATATATATGAGAATATATTTAAAGATTAGTTGAACATATTTGAATAATATGATTAGTCAATCTGTATTTTTAAATTATTAGTAGTTTATAATTTAAATTTATTTACTTAAGTAAAATTACCTAAAATTGAAATAAAGTTTATCCTCAATAGTTTATAATTAGAGTTGATGGGTATATGGCTAGCCATCAAATTGTATTTTTAATTATTTTTAATAACATAGTTTAAGTAAAGTTATCCTTAACAGTTTACAAGTTATTATATTTTTAACAGTTTATAATTTAAGGCTAAAAAATAATGATGATGTTGTTTTAATATGGAAACAAATGTTCTTAACCAGGAATACAATATATAAGGAGATCGATAATTATGTGTCCTTTTTAATAAATTATGGGATAAGTCAGGCACAGTTAATAAACCAAATAACTCCTTTATGGGTGAAGAAAAGGGAAAGATGTATTTTAAACTGTTATGGAGATAACAGGATAATAGAGAGGACATGTGAGCTCGAGATATTTTAAAAATCAGTTAAAAAAAGACATTTTTTGTGGCTATATTTTTATCTATACCTGTAAGGTGGATGGTGTTTAATAAGAAGACTATTAGACAGCTGAAGAAGTAGGTCCCCAGTGTTAGGCTGAGAGATTTTAAGAGTTAAATGAAAACTGTAGAGTTTAAACTTAAAAATCAAGCAATAGCAATAAGCTCTTTTCAGCTGGCTGGCTGGGAGGGTCTGGGAAGTGCAGTAGAGTGGCAGGCAGTTGAGACCAGAGCAAGCTAGGACAGACAGACAGACAGACAATGAAGAGGAGCAGGTAACATGGAGGAGGGGCAGACATACAGCTAAATGAAGACAGAGTGCAGACGATCAGTGGCAGAGACACAAAAAGAAAGTAAGTTTTACAAAGTATGATTTATCTAGTTTTTTTGAATGTCTCCAATCGAGCTGAAAAAATCCTGTAGAGCATTTGATTTTGAATGGTACTGCTGTCTGGGGAACCAACCTCCAGCAGCACAGGGCTTTGATAGGAATCTATGGAGTCAGCTAGACCAAACCTTTCTATCTTAGGAGAGGCTAAGAAAAAAGGCACTCACAAGCTCTCTTAATGTTTTCCTTCTTTGTTCCTATTCTTTTTTTTTCCTCTCTCCTCTATCTCATGTTGTGGTACAGCTTTTATACCCCAACAGAATCTTCCATGCAGTTGAAGAGTCAAAACAGTTATATTCTCTTTTTCAAGTGAATGATTATAGGTAAAAACATGTTTCTCATCTCCCTCATATAATTAAACATTTTATGTCCTGTGGGTGAAAAACAAATCATCCCAAGAACCCACATATATTGATACCCAGGAAACTTGTTATAGATTAACTGTGTAATCTATACCCAGGCAAGCAAGGTGTTCACGTCAGGTCTTTTACTGGCAGGCTGCATTTTGCAGTTACAAAGAAAAGACCAATTACTTAATTAGTTATCTTGAAAAGTAATTTCATAAGGAGTCTTAAGGAAATCACAAACATAAACTTTTATATATGAAAAAGAACCAGTCACCTCTACTTTAAATCTTTAGGGTACATATCCATTGATTAGTAGTTTTTTACATCAGGAGATTAAAAACATAAATGAGTATAAGGAATTAATCATCACCTTTGGTTATCAATCAAACCTAGCAAGGAGAGTACCTCAGCCAGTAATTATTAGGCTGCTTTGTTCTTGTTCTCTGACCTTAAAGAATTCCACATTCAACTATGTATCTTTCTAAAACTTTTGATTGTTGTCTTGGGTTTTTCACTTCAAAATTATTTAACAAAAAAAACTTAGTCCAACTTTGCTATTTTCAAGGCTTTGTTTCAGTTGTGATGCACTCTGAGACCTGTGAGCATATCTCTCTCAACATTAAGGTTAAAAGAATTTAAACTAGCTGTGCTATTGGGACTCAATTGTTAGTCATTAACTTGAGCTACAATCCGTGCAGCTCCTTAGGTGAGACTCACAGACCCTGGCTGTGAAACATATCCTTGTATTTATTTTTATTCATCAAAACTTTGTATAAGCTATCATTATTATCATCATCATCATCAAATTAGACAGTATAGCTTAGGAAGGGGGTCATCTTGACAATCCACAAGTAAAAATGCCTAGTAGAACAGGATGTTTTCAAGTGACAAACACGATATAGATCTCACAGGTAGTGGAGATCTCCCGATGTTCACTCACACTGTGCTAGATATCAGCAAACATGTAAAGGCACAACAGAAGCAAACAACATTCCAGGGTCTGTGGTCCCATGGCCTTGCCTAAACAAGACTGATCTATCAGAGGATTCCATTCTGGTAGGCTGACACCTGAAATTTCAACTGCAACTTGCTGCTCCTCTGGCATGGACCATGGCAGAATGGGCTAACCTGGAACTCCTCTATAGGGCCATATTTTTTATAATCAAACCAAGTCAGGTAGCCTCATGCAATAAGAGAGGGAGAGACAGACTTTAAGTGCAGCTAAAAGATATGATATGAGAAACAGCCTGAAATAGTTTATGAATTTTGGGAAATCACTATTTGAGTTTGTAAGTCAGAGTGAGGAGTTTGATAGTCTGTAGGTGCAGGCATTGTTGGTCTGCCTGTCAGTGAAGCCAGCTTTGCTATTTAAATGAGGAGCTGTGAGAGCACCAAGCTCCAAGCTGAAGCTCAAATAAGCTTCGTGAGACATAGCAAGAAAAGATATTCAGAATAGGCACAGATCCAAACTACCAGCCCATAAAACTGGGGGAGAGCATGACAAAAACATTATTGACCCTTGTTTGCATTCTCAGGCAGTCTTTTCTTTTCCAGATGAAAAGTACTTT
>NW_004949228.1:260308-261056 GCF_000317375.1 Microtus ochrogaster | reverse complement strand
CTCAGTTGCCCATGGCCAGACTTAAGAGATCAACTGGGAGGTGAACTCAGCTTGTTGTCCTCACACAATGAATACGAGGACAGTCGTCAGCCAAATACTCTTCTTGGTGGCATTATGGCCAGGGTTGACATTGTATATGAGGTTTGAACAAGTCCAATGACCCTCCTGACTCCATCTGAAACAGGGAAATGGAGGTTCCCCAGCTTTGGGTACCTAGGCAGCTGCTACGGCTCACTGAAAGCACTTAGCCAGCATTAGGTATTTTTTAATTCATCCTTTTTATTTCTTCCAAGGTATACCTTGAAGCGTATGGTGATTAAGACTTCTTTCTACCTGAGGCAAGAAACTCTACCTTGGGCAACAAATTCCACAGGAGTGGGACTGAACCTAGGACAGAGTGGGCCTGAGGAAGCAAGCTCCACAGGAGCAGAAGCTGGGAGCCAATCCAGTCCCAGTAGCCAATCCTGTCCTAGCATGAGTCTGGGACATCAGAGGGAGTAAGCCTGAGGCAGATCTTTGGTTCTGGACGCTCCTGAGCCTGGGAACTCTGAGGCAGTAGACCACAGCCAGAAACCTTTGCGAGACCAACTCTAAGCCAGGGACTTCTGCAGGAGGTGATCCAGACCAGAATTTACAGAAACAGGTGAAAACCAGTAACCTAGGCCAAAGTAGCCTTGAGACAGCAAACTCCAAGGGAACAGAGCAAAGCATAGGAGCACTGAGCTATCTCCAGGAACACAAAGTAACC
>NW_004949228.1:256590-258548 GCF_000317375.1 Microtus ochrogaster | reverse complement strand
AAAGAAAACCAGCCTACAAACCACAATTCCAGAGGACTTAGACATCAATGAGGACACTAAGAGAGACTTAGATAGATCTAATCTACATGGGATATAGAAAAGACAAGCTCTCCCGAGTAAATTGAGAGCATGGGTCCTTGGGGGAGGGTTGACGTGATGGAGAGGAGAGGCAAAGAAGGAAGCAGAGAAAAATGTAGAGCTCAATAAACATTAATAGTAAAAAAAAGAAAAGACTTCTTCCTGTAGAACTTGGTTCTTTCTCTAGACATTTAAATTTTGCCCTAATATCAGCAAAACTTGTAAAGTAGGGTGTGAAGAGTTGTTTTCTATCTGGGCTCTCAGGATCCATATTTGGATAATAAAAGAGATCTTTTGTTAGCATGTCTAGGAATTGAGTTTAGGAACCTAGTTTTCTGTGTTTCCTCCTTGAACTCTTAGATCTTTCCACAATTTACTGCTTTAAGAGCAGCTTTGTAGAGACTGGCCATTAGTCAAGTTATAAACTGGTTTTCTTTAATATTACAAATGTAGTATGGATTTTTGCCTGGAGTTACCCCTCTTGTTATATATTTTATAGGTTATTAATCATACCCAATATGCTTATAAATCTTGAGGTAGAAACTTAAACAAGCATATGAGATAAGAAGCAATAGTTCCCATCAGGAATGGTCTACCCCTTTATTTTGTTTTACTCTCTATTTCACATAGTCAGAAAACTCAACAATATAGGATGGAGATTTTGAAGAAAACCTTTTAACAAGCATGCTTGCTTGGATATAGAGGAGGGGTAGCCATAACCCAGTTCCAAAACCATTTTTTAATTTATGTGGGACAGCATAAAACAACCTAATGCCATTCACACCTAAAAGATACCTGAATCCCTGTAAAATTGAATCCAGTGAGCTTAGTGTAAAGAATTCTTAGAGATGGGAAATTTTTGTCCCCTGATTGTAGAAAAAATACTGCTGGAGGTTGCTGAGAGACTACCAGCTATGGAAGAGTGTGTAAGGGATGTGTGCACATTGCATCTTGATTAGTCTTTGCTTTCTCCCACTCCTACATCTGGCTCCTGACTCCCACATTGTATCACAGTTACATCAACAGTAACTGTAAAGACAAGACATCCCATGGGAGACAGACAAAAACAAACAGTGCTTAGAGTAGAGGAAAGAGAAATAGAGAATGCGGAGTCTTCCCATTTCCCCAATCACTTTTAGAATTCATTGGTACAGAACAATTGTCTGTATCAAGTATAGGTGGATCAATCAGGCTGGAAGTAGAGGCGGGGCTATGAGAACAAGAGGATTTTAGGAAGGAGGAAGGCCATTCCTGCCCAGACCACTGAAAAAGCACGATGTGACCTATCCTGTTGAAAAAAGTACTAAGCCACATGGCTAACATAGATAAGAATAATGGATTAATACAAATTACAAGAGCTCATAAATAGCCTGAGCTAATGAGTTTTATAACTTATGGAGATCTCTGATTTTTTTCTAAGACTAAATGGCTGGGGGATCGGGTGGGACAGAAACCCCAAGGAGCCCAGCCCTCATGTTACAATTCATAATGATCCTGGATGATGTTAGGGTCTACAGTGTTTTTAGGCAGCCCTTCAGATTGATTAAGTGGTATTAAGGCCACATTTGAAAATAAACACAAATAAATTTGGGGTCCTTCAGGTTGGGCATCAAGTGAATAGGCTAGAGATTTTCTAAAAGACATCTCAAGGGGAAATGAGAGGGTATGGAAGACACTGTTCCCATGTATGAGAGAGGGGCCTGGGAGAAAAAAATATCACTGTAGTGTGTTGTTTCTAGCATCCTAAGACCTCAAGGACTGGCAGGTGAAGGCATAAGTCATGAAACAATCCCACACCAGTTTGGAATTATGATTAATAAGAATGTTATTTATTTAAAGGGAAAACTTACAGATCACCGTCCTAGACAGCAGCCACAAAA
>NW_004949228.1:248982-251045 GCF_000317375.1 Microtus ochrogaster | reverse complement strand
AATTGAACTTAGGACCTTTGGAAGAGCAGGCAATGCTCTTAACCTCTGAACCATCTCTCTAGCCCTGCTAATTAATTCTTGTATAAGTCTGGGAATTTGTGTGGGAATGGTTTTTAATGGTGTGGGATACTGCTGCAGGGAACATAAAACATAAAAGTAGACCAAGTTGAGTTTATTGATATGCCTCTGAGTGGAGATTCTGGGTTTAATATGGAAGCTTACAGGGCTAAAAAATTGTCAAAAGTTTATGTGAATGATTGACTGAAGCACTTGTCAAAAGATGACCTACTGAAAAAGAGTTGCATATGTTTGACATCCCTTGGCTTAGGGTTAAAGAAGGCATTTTAAGGCTCAGGGAAATTTGCAGTGCTAGAGAAGGTATGTTGTGTAAACCCTAATCCTCAACAATGGGAAGGCCCAGAAGAAATGCCCTTCAGTAATCCTGTCAGATGCAAAATGGTGAGAGGGGCACATTAGGTGTTTTTTAATATTGTTTAGTTAACCTTTTTTTTTCATTGTTTTTCCATACTGACCCCAGTTTCCCCCACTCCTTTTTTTCTGCTCCCTTGCTGACTTCCATCAATTCCCCTCCCCATCCACTCCTCTTTTGTTTCTATTCAGAAAGGGGCATGTTCTCCATGGGCTTGAGCAAAGCATGGGCCATCAAGCTGAGGTAGGACCAAGCTTCCCCTCCTACATCAAGCCTGAACAAGGTAATGCAGCATGGGGAACTGCTTCCCAAAAGCAAGCTGAGTACCAGGGACAAGTCCTGCTCTAACTTGGCTAGGAGACTTACAAACAGACCAAGCAACAGAATTGTCACACCCATGAAGAAAGCCTAGGTTGGTACTTTGCATGCTTTCTAACTGTTGTTTCAAAGTCTATGTACTCCCACAAGCTCAGGTTAACTGTCTCTATGCATTCCTTTCTCATGTCCTTGACACACCCCCTCACTTATACAATCACTCCTTTCTTTCTTAAGGAAGATGCCTGGAGTTCAGCCCAAGGATTGGCTGTGGTCACTGCATCTACTTCTAACAATTACTGGATAAAGCCTTTGTGGTGATACTTAGGGTACTCAACAATCTGATTACTATACATGACCAGTTCAGGCACCCTCTCCATAATTGCTTAGAGTCTTATCAGGGGCATCCTTGTGGATTCCTGGGAGTTCCCTAGCATGAAGTTTCTCCCTCATCCCAAAATCGCCCCCTATTAGGATATCATTATCATTACTCTCCCTCTGCATCCAGCCCTCCAACTCTTTTCCTATGTCCAAGCTGTCAACCCTCTCCTTCAAGTGCCCCACCATGGCCCCAGTTTACCCAGGATAGCTCTTCTATTTCGTCTTCCCAGGGAAATCCATGCATTCTTCTTTGGACCCTTGTTATCTAGTGCAGTTGAAGAGTAGGAGAAATGAGAATATGAACAAAGATATCAAGATCATGATGGGAATTCCCACTGAAACAGCTTACATGAGCTAATGGGAACCCACCAACTCTGGCCTGATAGGTAAGGAACCAGCACAGGACCAAACTAGACTCTCTGAATATGCTCCAACCACCTGACTATATCTGAAACTTTTGTTCTTATTTTTATGTGTTTTTTAAAATCTAAGTAGGTTCTTGAGTAAAAAGCCTGTGTTAATTTTTTACCACATTGAAATACATTTCCTCACTGTCAATTCTAGCAGTCATTTCTTCTAGAGATAACACTGCATTTTTAATAATCTTTCCTTGTAGATTTCAGGATTTTAAAAATACCATTTAATTCACTGCTGACTTTAGATTATGCGTAAATATCCATGAATAATATATTTTCCTGGTATTTGTTGGTTTTAAACAATAGGAGAAGACAATTGGAAAATAGATGCACACTGTTACAAAACTTAGATGTGAGAAGAACTTGATATATCTGGGAGATTAGGAAGCCTCTGTCTGAGAGATTATCCAAGGGAAGACTAGACTAGTTGTGGTCTTCTACTACAAATCCTGAGCACCACATTCTGAAAACCACATATAACAATTTGAGCTTTATTTACTTTAAACAGTTCACATTGAGCC
>NW_004949228.1:228548-248827 GCF_000317375.1 Microtus ochrogaster | reverse complement strand
AAAAAAAAAAAAAAAACCAGTTCACATTGAAACACATTATAGTGACCTTTGAATGGAAGCTTCAGATATGTAGAAATGTATCTGTTTAGAAGCTGGTGTTTATTTGAGGAAATGTCATTTCTGTATTTTTTTTAAGGGAAACATTTAAACCATGGGATATTCATACCATCCTAGAATGACCTTGTGCTTAGTTTCCATGAAGTGGAAAATGTACTTTATCAATTACAGATATGAACAAAATTGTGTCATGGGACACATTTGGCTTCCATATTTAATACTGCTAAATTTGAAACACAGTATCTTACACTGGATTCTGTATGTTATAGGGCAAGAGTCATGAAGTGATGTGTCATGTGGAAATGTCCTGATCTTTCCCATGAAAAGTCATACATTGCTATGCCCATTTTTCCTTGCATTCTGATGCTGCCTATGGATGCCCTATGCATCAAATTTTAAAGATTGTAAATTCACAACAGCTTTATTTTTTATCCTGGCTTTCAAAATTCTGTTGTGCTGTCACTAAATGTTCACTTACATGAACTGAGGCATATCCTGATGTTTTCACTCATATTATGACTATTAAAATATTCAAAGAGAAATATTCTTGGAGAGTATTTTCATTATTCATTTCCTTTGGTTTTGTGGTTATTTCTAAGATGAGTGGCCTGCTTGTTGGGGATTCTGTCCCACCTGATACCCCACAGCCGACAAGCCCCAAAGAAAATCACACAGAGATCTGTTGCGGGAGGTCCTTCCGCTCCTCCAGCCTATAGCCGCTGAGATACCCGCCCATTGGGGCGTGGTCTCTCTCCCTTTAAAAAAGCGGCCACTTCCTTCTCTCGCTCTCTTCACTTCCTGCTCGGCTGGCGACTAGACTCCCTTCCTGGTTGTACAGAGGGCTGACGGTGATCTGTAAGTTTTTTCCTCTTTAAATAAATAATACCCTATTAATCATAATTCCAAACTGCTGTGGCATTGTTTGTGACTTACGCCTACAGAGATCTTCCTAAGTTATAAAACTGATTGACCTATTAGTTCAGTCTTCTCTTGTAGCTTATATTAACCCATTATTCTTATCTATGTTAGCCACGTGGCTCGATACCTTTCTCAGCAGGGCAGGTCACATGTTGCCTCTTTGGTGGTCTGGGCTGGACTCCTGTGAGTCTTGATCATCTCAGGCAGCAGTCATGAATCCATCTGGATGTAGAACTCTGATATCGGGCCATCTGTTCCTACCGGAGATTTCTCAGGTGGCCTTCCTTGATCAAACCTGATTTTTCTTAATTCAGAATGAATCCACAGTCTTTCATTTCCTGTGGAAACAAAAGCAAAATCTCTTCTCCAAAGTAACATACCTTTTGACTTCAATTTTAAAGTCAAGGTATTTTCAAAATACCTATCTTGGATTAATTCGGCAGCATTTATAAGCAAATATCTTTTAGCAGCTGTTGCTCCTTCCTCAGCATTCAAACAATTCAAAGAGAACATAATAGTATACAGTATCAAGATTCTCTGTGTATTTTCCATCTTTCTGCGGCTTTATTTTAACCTCTATTTCTCTTATATTTACTTTTACTTCTTGAGATAGGTTCTCTGTATATCTTTGTCCTGGAATAACTCTGTAGACCAGGCTGTCCTTGAACTCACAGAGATCCTTCTGTCTCTGCCTCCCAGGCATTGGGATTAAAGGCGTGTGCTACCACACCTTGAAGTCACAGAGGTCAATCTACCTCTGCCTCCCAAGTGTTGGGATTAAAGGTGTGCAGCACCACACCCAACTATTTTAGAGACTTTCAGAATATGGCATTTGATATGTTTTAATAACTTATACCTTTCATGACAATGAGACACATCTGCATCTGGGTAAAACAAGTGCCTCATACCAAATCCCCTTATCTATTCAGTATGTTTTCTGAGGTAAGCATCACACCCTTGCAACTTTAGTCCTTATTGTGTACTGTTTGCTGTGCTCAATAATGCAAGATGCTCCAGGTGTGCCAGGATATTCTTGTGACCAAAGCCATGTAAGGGCTCTAAAATTCCCCCAAAGAAACAGTTCTGCCAATCACAGAAAAATAATCACTCTTTTCCACAATGGTTTCTTCAGTGTCTGAGTACTTCTAGAAAACAATTAATCCTTTTAATGTTTAAGCTAGACACAGTTACTCCTTCTAATGTTTACCCTAGATAAAATGATTCTGCTAGATTCCCACTGCTTTGGGCCAGAACTCATTGTGAAGTTCAGACACAGGGGTGCATTTGTAGCCTAGGCTGGCAGCAAGCATGTGGGGAGGCTGGGCAGAGCGGGTCCAGGGCAGCCTGACAGCTGGAGCTGTGTGGAAGGCGGCCTGAGACGGAGTGGGAGGGAGGGGGAAGGGAGGGGTCCCCGATGTGGGGCGGGGAGATTTGCCTGCTCACTGGAGTTTAGGGATAAAACCAACAAAGAACAAAACAAAACAAAAACAACAGGATGTACTTGGAGAACTGCTGTTGGAAAATAAGCCCGTGGTAGGAGGGTTTCGAGGGAGCACGTGACGGGAAGTGGTGTGTAATTGGGCGGGGCCAGGAGGAAACGCTCCAATGAACCAGCCTGAAGGTACAGGAAATTCCGCCATTCCCTGTTGGACTCAGGGAGCCGCGTCTGGAACTGGGTGAGGCAGACCGCGCTATGAGTTTGGGGACCTGAAAACTCCCCGGAGCCGCAGTCGCCGCGGGGCGGCCTGGGGAAGTCAGCAGCGCAGTGGCGGGAACCGCAGCCCGGCGGCCCTGGAACCTCCCAGGTCAGAGGAGCCGCGGGGCTGGGACCCAGGAGGGAAGGGGCGGCGGTGTGAGCTGAGGCTGTCAGGACACTGTCAGCTCCTGCCGGTCGTTCTGTGTGGCGACGGAGGCGATGGCAGCTTAAGTCATCGTCTGTGGCCAGGCGCGGCAAATTCCATCACTACAAACTGGGTTCTTCTCTATACCCCATGCGCACCCTTAAGAGTGTTCGTCTGTCACAGTTCTCTTTATTGCTCCTCGCTTGCTCTCTTATCTGTTCTGTGTGTCTCTCTGCCTCCCTTATGTCCCCAGTCCGAGACGGCCTTTAGCTTTTTTGCTCATTTTCTTCCCCCTACAAATCTCTCACCATAGACCTGTTTACAGGTGGCGTATTCTCTTAGCGGCCCACCATGACCGGCTACCAGAGGCCCCACGTTTTATCCCACCTTATCCTTATAGCTTTAAACATTCTGTTGGTATATCTCAATTGTCAGTAAGTTTGAGATACCATCAAGTGTGTCTTACCGTGATTTTTTTTTCAATTATTTTACGATTACTAGGCTATTCTTTTAGAAAATAATTCTTAAAATAACGTAGTAGATCATTAGCATTGTCTGCTGTTTGTAAACAGGGTTCTCTTTGCCATTGTGGCATTTCCAAAGCTCCTGGAATTTATATTCACCCGTGCCTTCTAACTTCCCCGTTTTACCACTTGCCTGTTCAAGAAGAGTGGTCTTTGCTCCTGAGACTAGGCATCCCCAGGGAGCTTTGTAGATAGTTATTACATAAGGAACCAGTAAAGATCTGATTAACAGAACTGCCACATACATGGTTGTAAGCATCTAGTTTATCTTTTACTCCTCACTATTTTTCCATATATATCTGAGATATATGCAGTCTAGGATGTAAATACAGCATTTATAAATGTGTCTTCATATGCTGTGTTCTTAAGTTACGTCTCAGTCCAGGCAAGGCCAGCATGAGTACTGTGAGAGTATATTAGTCCACAGTATTTTATAGTTAGTACACTCGTTATACATCGAACAAAAATTTTAGAAAGCATCATTTGAATTATGAACATTCACTCACCTGTACCAGGAAAATGTCTCCTTGGTTGAAGGAAAGCTCTCCACCATTGTACACCGGGCTAAACTGTCCTTTTTTATTTTAGGGTTTGTTGACGTATAGTGCTGTGACTGAAATCCTTGTAAGCGTGGGAATGCCTCACGTTTCCTCACAGGGTTTTTTGCAGAGATCTGTAGGAGAAGTACAGCACTCTGGATTCTGAAGGTGAGAATAGTTTTCTTGCAGTCTCCCTGGCTCTTCCTCGGGGTTTCTGGGAAAACTACTCTGCATGTGTGTGAATGAATCTCAATTGCAGAGTAAAGTGAAATCTTCAGAGAAGAGAGACATTTGTCTTGGTATTTTCTCTCTCCTTCATGTTTATCCTTTGGCAGATAAACATGTATCTTTTAACTTTTGAAAGTTAGTATCTTTCATTTTTGTTCTGTGAAAAGGTCTAGGTGCTTTCTGAAGAATCTCTTTCTTACGCAGGTCTCAGTTATTCCTGCTCACCTGTGAAGCAGAACCAAGAGCCCTGGGTGGTGAAGAGAGTGGAGACAGTAGCAAAGGATCCAGGTGTGCTAGAGGGTCTGAGGAAGGGATGAAGGGTTGGGGAAAGGCTCAGGTAACAGTAGAACCAGGATATGAAATTGGTTTTGCCACATTCTATTTCACTGGAAGCGATTCTAGAGAATTCCACTAAGAATAATCTGAATTATGGCTTTGTAGGTGTTTGAAGATTTTATACATAATTATTAATATTCAGAGGCAAATAAAATTTTTTGACTTTACATGGGAGTGATGCTGTCCATATTTCATTCACATTGCTGGTTGTGGTTTTATACTAATAATGAGTGATTTCATTACTATCATTTTAATTTGGTGCTTAATAAAAACCATTGAAGCCTCTTGGTTTGTCCTGCATGCAGAGTTTTTGGGACATCATTTAGTTCCTTCAGGTTCTGTGTCTCTTGGGGTTACTTTCTCTATTTCCTAATATAATGCCCACAGGATTTTGATAAGATTTGCTTAATATCTCTGCCAAGTATTAACCTCCATTTCCCCTGTCTTCTCTTTGGTACCCATCGGTGTCTGTCTTCAACACTCCACTGCTTGCATCACTCCATTTTTTTTGTTTGTTTTTTGTTTGTTTATTTTGTTATTCGAGACAGGGTTTCTCTGCGTAAGAGTCTTGACTGTCCTGGATCATGCTCTGTAGACCAGGCAGGCCTCATCACTAAAGCTTTTATATATTTTGAAATTGCCTCTGTTTTTTTTCTTTCTCTCAAAATATTTTAATCATCGCGGTTTCTCAAATTTTTATAAATTTTAGGAAGATTTTCTCTCTATGAAAGAATGTCTGTATGATCTTGGTAAAAATTACTTTGAATCTTTCTAGAACATGAACAACCTTTTACATTTCTTCCCTGGTTTGAATGAGAACATGGTTTCGGTGAGTCAGTATTAACATGGTTTTTTTTTTTTTTCTGTTATTCTCTTTTCTATCTACTGATGATGTCAACATTCAATGTTCTTGTTGAAGACACTTTTTAACATTGGCCTTTACTAATTTTAAAGATTTGGTCTATTTTTAAGACATATCTACATTGTCCCTTGCTGATTGAAGTTTAAGAAGACTGAGCATCTTCTGCTGTTGTGTAGATGATTCTGTGCAGGCCTGCTAGTCATTGTTGGTTTTCTGTGCTTCCTGTTCATGGTTGTCTTTCTCAGTGGTTAACACTGAAGCTTCCCTGCATCACTGACTATTTGTGTCCTACAGTTTTGTCATTGATCTCATGTATTTGAAAACTTTTATAAAATGCCTTTGTTTTGATCACATAGTAGTCTGGAAAGGTACCATTTGGTCATTTGTTAATATCCTCTATTTTTATATTTATAGATTTGGCTTTTCCAGTTACCATAATTATGACGAGCCTTCTTCACAGAAACCTTTTAAAAAATTCCTTCACTCTTAGCACTTTGTATCCCTACACTTGAAGTAAATACTTTTATAGAAAGTATGTATTTTGATTTTAGGGTGTTTTCTCTTTTGAGGCTGTATCCTATTTTCATGTTTGTTTTGGGGCGTATTTAGTATATATGTTTCCAGAAATCACTGAAGGAAAATATAAGCACATACTATTTTTGTTAATTTTTTTGTTGTGTTTCTTTTCTTTTTTTCTGAATTTCTATTTTATTGTTTGCTGTATATTTTATTCCTTTATGTACCGAGTAGTATCTTCTGTATGTTTTCTCTTTTTATTGTTTGGTTGGTCACTAAACTGCCTGGTGGCTGCAGTTATTTGAAATCATACCAAGATTGTCTCTGTGTGTTCTTCCTCCTGTAGTGTCTTCAGTGTTTGTAATTATTTAGGACCTTGATTGTAGACACTGACTGGGCAGAGAGACCTTCGTGTTCAATAGATGAATGTTTTTTTCATGACTAAACATGTGGAGCATGGGCTGTTTACATTTAGGCTATGTCAAAGCTTGTGTGCATTGCCACTTTTTTAGAGCTTATTTCTTGATTATAATATATATAATATTTGCTTTGTACTTTTTTGACTTGTTAAATTCTGAGTATTTATGTATTACATTATGAAATGTTTCCTAATATTTTTTTCCATTTTGTAAGCTGTTTCTTCATACTTTCAGTTATTTCCATTTCTATGCAATTTTTTCAGTTGCACACAATCAGATTTCACCAATTTATTGCTCTTCATGTGTTTTCATTTTTTTTAGTCATGGATATTTACCTTTTCTTATAGCACTGGTTGACATGGCTCTCTATTATGTAACGAGTTTTTGGTGTTTTGGTGAAATTCAGTTCATCATAGAAGGTTGGATTGGTCCTGGATCTGCTGCTGCCACTGCCTTGGTGCTGTTCCTGTGGAACTGCAGTGTCTTCTGAAGTCACAGCTGGGATGACTCAAGCTTTGCTCTGTGTGTCTGTGCTTGTTCTGCACACTTAGGATCTTTGTAATTTTGTCATTTGTAAATAATGTAAATCTGTAGGAGTCTCTTCACTGTACCTGTGAAGTAAATCGTGGGTAGCTTGATTGTCATGCAATTTGAGTTAATCATAAATCTTTTAACACTGTCATTTTCACAATAATGCCTTCTTTTTCATGTGCATGTCTATTTTTCATATCTTCCAGTGTCCTTCTATATTCCTTCAGTGAATTTAAGTTTCTGTTTTGTAAGTCTTTCTTGTGCTTGGTTCGTTTTTTCTTTTTTAATACCATTTTTTATTGTGGAAATAAATAGAAGCAAAACCAGATAGTATCAAACAAAAGACCTACCTCCAAATATCTCCTCTTACCTTCTATTGGTACGAGTTTGTAATGTATAAGTATTGGTATTTAATGATTTCATAGATCTGTTCACTCACAATTACCCCTTTTTACCCTTTGTCCTATTTCTGGGTAGACACATTTCCTTCCAAGTTGTTCTACCTGTAGTTCATGTATGATTTTGACAGATTTGTGCCAAGAATCCTGGCCATAATATATCCATAATTCCAACTGGAATGTGATATGGGTGGGGAGTTTTTCACATGTGATCTCTCCATCTTCCAGCTCTTAAAAATCTTTTACCTCTTCTTCTGTGTTGTTCTCTGCAATTTAGATGTGAGAAGATGGAATTCCCATTATAGTCTGTGCAATAAGCCGTCAATTAATTGTTCTTAGTATTTGATGAGTTATGAGTGTCTGAAATACTGTTGTCTATTAAAAACAAAGTTTCTTAGACCCAGACTGAAAGCCATACCAGGCTGTGGTGTGATCAGAACCAGTAAGAGTCAGTTTGAATATTTCTACATGTAGCAGAATGTCAGTAGAGGATTCCCTCTGAGGGCCTGTGACGTTCACCATCACTGGCTTTTTGCCAGGTTCCTAGTACCATCTGTGTATTTCCTTCTGTATTGCTAGCTTTAGGTCAAACTAGAAGGCCTTCTGTTACCCGCAAAGAGTCTCGCCACTCTGACAGTAGGCCTTCCTTGCCTAGCAGGTTTGTATTATAGCACACAGGATGCAAATATCTCTCTCCCCTGTTCCAACCCACATAGCATTTTTGACACTATAAATGCTACCACTGGGGAGTCTAAGAAATTTTTTAGACACTGTGAGTGGTCTGCTGACTCCTCAGCATCTTGTTGGTATTTAAAGGGGGGGGGGCATGTTCTGTGTGCATTATACAACATATGAGAAGGTCTAACAGATATTAGCTGTCTCATGAGTATCTCTACCTTTAAATTTCAGGATTCTATTTCTTATCTAAGAAGTCCCTCCCCCCCTTTTATTTTATCCTATGTTATCAGCATTAAATTTTTTTCTGTCTTTGAAATGTGTACCCACTGATGCAATATTTTGAGTGTGGAAGTCACCTTTCTCTGTCCTGATTAGGGCAAAATGATTCCAACTGTTTTGTATTGTTAGGTGTAAGATTGTGTCTCATTGTTTTTGCTGTGCTGAGGTATATTCCTTTTTTTTTTTTTTTGTCACACTCTTCAGAGTTTTTATAATGAGCAGATATACTTTGCCACAGGCCCTTCATCAATCTATTAGCATGATCTTATTTCTTCTATCACTGAGTCTATATTTGTTGCCTTACATTGATTAATATATAGGTGTTGAAACAGTCTTGAATTTTTTTTTTTTGTTTGTTTTGTTTTGTTTTTCAAGACAGGGTTTCTCTGTGGCTTTGGAGCCTGTCCTGGAACTAGCTCTGTAGACCAGGCTGGTCTCGAACTCACAGAGATCTGCCTGCCTCTGCCTCCCGAGTGCTGGGATTAAAGGCGTGCGCCACCATCGCCAGCCAGTCTTGAATTTTTGTATTAAATCATCTCGCAGTACATTTCCATGTAATTTAGAGACATTCTCTGTTTCTGTGTTGATCCTGGAATCTGGTCTGTGGTTTTTCTTTGAATATATTTGTTTGGACTCATCTGCTTTTGGTGTCCACGTAAAGCTAGCTTTGTATGATGACTTTCTAACATCCCTTTATGTTTTATGCAATATTTTCCTTTTGGTATTATTATAAGGTTTGTCTAAAGGAAAGGAGAATTCTGTGCCGAGTCTGTCCAGTACTCAGACACTGATAGAGGAAACTTCTTGCTTCAATCTCAGTACTGCTTAATTCCTTTTCTAGTTATTTACCTTAGCAGGTTGTTTTTTTTACTTGTTTCTAAGAGCTTATCCTTTTCTTCAATTCCAATTTCTTTTTGTATGACTTTCTACAGTACTCCATAAGGTAACTATGATGTCATTGGGATACACTTCAATGCCCTTTTTTCAACTCTAATTCTGTTATTTCAGGATTCATTCTTTTAGTTTGGATTAGGTGAAAAATGCTTCATCTGTACTTTTGTCAGTTTACGGAAACAAGTTCTGTTTCCTTGACTCACTGTATAGTCTTTATTTCATTGTTGTCTTTATTTCACTAATTTCTACACAACCTTTTTAATATCTTTCAATATACTATTTCAGATTGACCTATTCTTGTGCTTGTAAACCCTCAGTTACATTATTATGGACAAATATTTTTTACATCCAATGCCCATTGCTGCCAAAACTTCTCAGTGTATCTTTGTCACCCTACTTCTGTGTCAGTGTTTTTCATCCTGACGCTATGAAAGTGTCTCTAGTGCTCCATAAATTCTGTCTTACTCTTCAATGATTTAATACCACAATACCTAATTAAGGAACAGTAAACCAAGTGCTGGAGATTTGGCTCAGCAGTTAAGAGCACTTGTTGCGCCGGGCGGTGGTGGCGCACGCCTTTAATCCCAGCACTCGGGAGGCAGAGGCAGGTATCTCTGTGAGTTCGAGGCCAGCCTGGTCTACAAGAGCTAGTTCCAGGACAGGCTCCAAAGCCACAGAGAAACCCTGTCTTGAAAAATCAAAAAAAAAAAAAAGTCTGTTTAGAAATCTATCTGTTGTTGAAGAAATCCAGACAAGAAGTTTATAAGGTAGGGTGGGATCAGTAGGATTAAGAAAAGGAGGAAGCACCAAAGCTCCAGAGAAACCCTGTCTTGAAAAACCAAAAAAAGAAAAGAAAAGGAGAAAAAGGAGGGTTAAAAGGGTAATACCAAATTCCATTGGGCTGTCAGTGATTCACTGAATTCACAGATATTCACTGTCATCAAGCTGTATCTTACATTTTTTGAAGACCCATATACACTTCTCAGATCTTTTACTATAATTGACTGGTTGACACAGAAACAACATTCATCCCTTAAGAAGAGACAAAGATCTTTTTTTTTTTAATATGTTTATTACATATACAATGTTCTGCTTGCATGTATACTTGCAGGCCAGAAGAGGGCACAAGATCTCATTACAGATGGTTGTGAGCCACCATGTGGTTGCTGGGAATTGAACTCAGGACCTCTGGAACATCAGGCAGTGTTCTTAACCTCTGAGCCATCTCTCCAGCCCGACAAAGATGATCTTATCTCTGATGTTGGTAAATGCAGTCCTAATCAATGGTGTAGCAGTATGGTGGCCAGTGAATCTAATTTTAGCATTGGAGGGTAAGGATGATCTGAGCCACCCAATGGAGTTCCTGGATGAAATTAGATGAAAACTGACGGTAAATATCTAGGGAAGTAATCAGTCCTGCCACTGAAGTTGCAAGCCAGTGGTTATTCCCAGGACTGAGAGAAAGGGTAGGACCTGAAGTGCTCATTTGTTATACCATGCATCTATAAACCACGTGATGAGAATCAGCAAGGATTCTTCACCAGGTAGCACTCCTAATTTTGGAAAGAGGAACATGAGGGTACAAGTCTCAGAAAACCCAGCAGGTAAGCAGTGGTAAACCTGAGTGCTCAGAGGATAGAGGTGTAATGAATGTTCAGATATAAGGATGGCTCGCAGTGCTCAAAAGTCAAAGTATTCTTACAGTCTGAGAGTTCTAGTGTGCCCATAAATTGTGTCCCTGAGAGTCTGCAGTACTCGAGAAAGATATGGGAAAGATAGAGCATGGTACTGATAATAGGTTCAGAACAATTAATGAGAGGTGAGATGACCATCTGATAGTTCAGTTGTGAGTCTATGAAAGGTGATCATGAATTTGACCCCGAGGGACACAGAGCCAGCCCTTTCTGAAGCAGGCAAGCAGAGTATTATTTGGTAGCTGATATGCAATTACAGTAGCTCAGGTTTGTCATGGGATTTGCAGGACTGATATGGGTAACATCTTTAAATTTCTGGTCACTTTTTACAGTAGTCTTCCCTTTTGTAATAAAGAAAAGCAACAGAGAGGTTAAGCCTCAGTGAAGGAAAATCGGATAAGGGAGTGGTAAGGGACCGAGTCAATTTGTCTTTGACAACCTGATGCGGTGCATATTCTTGACACCGTTAAGTAGAGGTAGGGCCCTCTTATATATTAAACATCTGTAAGTAATAGCAGGTGTAGACAGGAAGAAATAGAGGAGGAGAGAGGAAGTTGAGACAAAAAAGATTTTCATATCATTTGTGCATTGGCAGAAGTTGTCACCATTGAAAATCCAGCATGTCAATTTTGACTATTGAACTGTACTGAGACCAAGTTGTTTGAAGTAACAGAGCAAAACTTTAATGATAATGAAATCTGAGTCCCCGAAGGAAGATAGGTAGGGTTGCAAAAACTTCACCCAAAGGAGTTTCTGCCTGCTTTGGCAAGAGAAAAACCCAGAAGGGCATAGATAAGCTGTGAGACTTCCAGGATGGAGCTGAGAGACAAGAGGGACAAGATCACAGAGGCTTAAGGAAGTTGTGCAGCTTAACAGGCTTCTCCTTGGGGGACAAGCTAAGGAAATAAGGTTGTTGGCTCCAATAGAGGGAGAGGAGCAAATGTCTTAATAACTAGAGAGCTGTCCATATGGTAAGGCTCCAGAGGGCATAGCAGGCTCCTGAAGCAAGCAAGAAGCCACTTACTTAGTAGGTGATGAGAGATGGAGGATGGGTCAGGTGGAGGGAATAGGCACATGATGAGGCTGACTCTAGAATTTGGAAATGAATATGATGGGTGACCGAAGTCAGCAGAAACAGATGGTTTGTTCATACACACCTCAAGACAGTCAGTTTGAGATGTTGAGACACGGCATGGCTAAAAGTTCAGTGTGGCAGCTTCTACCTGTGCTACATGAAGACAGAACTCTGAAAGGAAGTATTATTTGCAGACATTTGTTTGTTAGAAGGTGGGACAGGGAGTGAGAAGAGAAGACAGCAATAGGTAAACCAAAGTTTAGCTTCTTTCATTTGTTTAAAAGAAGTTAAGCTATGGCAAGGGAATTCTTTTTATATAGGAGTGCATAAAGGTGTAGCTTGACTACTATATTAAAGAAACATTGTTTTTAATTCTGTCTTTGGTAAATGGAATCCAATGACTAGAAAGTCCAGAGATAAATTTTGCACTCTATCAGAGCAGGCATAGCGAGCAGCATTAGTGGGGGCATCTTGATGTTAACAGTGGCAAATAATGCAAAATAAAACCAATAAACACAGAACAATGACTGCTCACATACTTAAAGAAGACCAGTGATAAATAAAACATGCAGTGGCCACTGTCATACATTCAACTTTTACTGAACAATTTCCGTCTCTGCTCCTACGTTTATAAAGAAACTTAGAGATACTTCAGAAAACCTAGACCCATCTGCCTGCAGAAACAGACAGACAAAACTTTCCAGACAACCAGAATCAGGCAAGTAGGCTATATTTTGCCTTTTCCCCTTGATGGGTGTGAAAGGATTTGGAACTGGAGGAGAGGTGGGTGAATGATGTTTGGCTGTCGAGGGATTTTTGGTGGCCCATTCTCAGGAATCCACCTGGGAAGCCAGCTAGTAAGGGAAAAGTTGTATCAGGTTGTGTGGTTTGGAGGAGGAGAATGGTGAGGCTGTGGTCAAGCAGATAGAGGGAGAAAACAAATAGAAATTCCTACGTTGACTAGGAAATTCCTTCTCAGAAAAGGTGATGGAGCAGCTTGTTAATACAAGGAAATTGTGGGTAAGGGGAATAATCCTAAAAATATAGGATAAGACTGGTAAGACTGTTCCCCTATCCCAGGAATAGAGAGGAGATATGGGTTCCCAAAATTCCATCAGTACCAAAACCGTGGCTCTGAAGGAAGAGATGGATTGCCCAGATGTCATAATGGCTACCCAAGGCTCCCTGTTGGTGATAGTATTGTTGGGTGAAGGGATTCAGGGGCCAACTCAGTCAAC
Source organism: Microtus ochrogaster (assembly GCF_000317375.1). Classification (NCBI taxonomy): domain Eukaryota; kingdom Metazoa; phylum Chordata; class Mammalia; order Rodentia; family Cricetidae; genus Microtus; species Microtus ochrogaster. Next base: position 235,800 of record NW_004949228.1, on the reverse strand, counting down.
TATGGCCAGACATAAGAGAGATTAGCTGAAGGGTGATCTGGACTTGTCCTCACATGATGAAGGACTTGAGGACAGTAATCGAACCTGTTAATGGCATTATGGGAATGGTTAGAATGGTGTATGAGGGTTTGAACAGACCCAGATCCAGTGACTCTCCTGACCACATCTGGAAGGGACCTTGAAGTTCCTGGGCTTTCTGTGCCTGGGCAACTGCTATTGGTGGCTGAAAGCCCTTACCCCCAGCCCCAGGTATTTTTGATTTTTGGCCTTTTTTATTTTTACCATGGTATACCTCAAAGCCCATGGCTATGACTTCTACCTGTAGAGCCAGAGTTCCTTTCTCTAGATGTTTATGTTTGACCTTAAAATAAAGGAAATTCTGGGAGAAGTAGGTCATAAGGGATTGTTCTCTATCTAGGGTCTCGCAATCCAGATTGGTATATTGTAAGAGAACCTTTTTAAGGGGTTCTAGGAATTGAAACTGGTTTCTGTGTTTGTCCTGGTTGAACTCTTGGATTTTTTTCATAATTTACTTCTTGAAGAGCAGCTTTGCAGGGCTGGAGAGATAGTCCAACAGTTAAGAGCACTGACTGCTCTTTCAGAGGTCCTGTGTTCAATTCCCAGCAACCACATGGTGACTTACAACCATCTATAATGAGGTCTGGTGCCCTCTTCTGACCTGCAGGCAGATATACAGGCAGAATACTATATAGATAATAAATCTTTTTTTTAAAAAAAGAAAGAAAAAAAGAAGGAAGGAAGGAAGGAAAGGAAAGAAAGGAAGGAAGGAAGGAAGGAAGGAAGGAAGGAAGAAAGAAAGAAAGAAAGAAAGAAAGAAAGAAAGAAGAGGGCAGCTTTGTAGAGACTGGCCAGTAGTCAAGTTATAAACTGATCCATAGCAAGGATGCACCCTGGGTTATTGTAATTCCATTCAGGATCCTGGTCAAGGACTGTCTTAGCTTTGTCTGGGGCAGTGGAATTAGTTTGGTGGATTTTGCCTGCAGGTGCCCTATCCTGGTCCCAGACTTACCTCTGCTCCTTGGGGAAAAGGTTGTTGGTGAGAATCATATAGACGTGGGGTTGTAAGATTGGGTAATATACTGTCATTCTTTAATCAAGGTGGAAGAAGTAGCGGTGTAGGTCCCCAAGGTCTCTTCTATTTGAGAGAGTTTCCATAACGAGAAGGGGATATGTACTCTGAAAAGGCCATCAGCCAGGCAACCTCCTACAAAGGTGAGAACTGTGGCCAGTTTAGGCCAGTTGGGACATGTAAAGGTGACCCTTGGTGGAGCTAGAGGACTAATAGATGCCAGTGGGCTGAAAGTGGATACCTGAATGGGTTGATTTGGGCAGAAAGGGAGACCAAAGAGTTCAAAAGTGGTAAAGAAGGGACTGTGGGTGAAGGCCAATAAGACGGAGGCTTTAAGGCGTAATCAGAAATGGAGGAATCATCTGGCCTGGGCTTCATGGCTAGGAGGAGTTGTTTTTTTTCCTAGTTTGCTTACACCACGTGGTTACTTTTTTTTTTTTAAGTTTTATTTTGAAACAGGTTTTGTTTGCGAAACAGCATTAGCCATCCTGAAACTCACTCTGTAGACCATACTAGCCTAAAACCCACAGAGATCTGCATACCTCTGCCTCCTGAATGCTGGGATTAAAGACCTGCACTACCACCTCATAGCTGCCTGGTCACTTTTAGTCATGGGAGTGAAATCACATGACAAAATCCACTCTTTCCAACCCTAACGATGGCTGCTAGCCACGTGGCTCTCTCTATCCCATTATGGGACAACAGGTAAAATGACAGCAAGCAACATGCTTCTTTTAAGGTTATATATGTAAAATGGATGCATTTTTCCTGCCAACTCAGGTATTATGAGCTAACCCTTTTGTTACAGCTTTTACAGGTTTTAAATTATACTCTATATGCTTACAAAATTTGAGATAAGATTTATAGCAAATGTTTTAGAGAGTTAAACTCAAACCAAAATTTTGAGTATAAGTATCAATAGTCCCCATGGGGAATGGTATGCTGCTTAATTTTGTTTTGCTCTCCTTTCTCTGTCACGTAGTCATGTGACTATCCTGATAAGGGCTGGACATTTTGGAGGAAACCTTTAAATAAACATGCTTGGTTTTAGAGGAGGGGAGCCTAACCTAACTTCAAAGCCATCTTTTAATTGAAATGGGACACCACACAAAAAAAAAATAGTCTAATGCCACTCATACCTAAAACCCACCAAATATCTATAAAACTGAATTTAGTAAGCTGAGGAAATAAAGGCTTAGAGATAGGAAATACTTGAGCCCTGGCTAAAGAGTGAAGATGCTGCAAGAGAGAGCTGACTACCAACTTTGGGTATGTGCACATAGCAGTTGACCCGATCCTTTGCTTTTTCCCTCTCCTGCTAGGTTTGGCTTCTGGCTTCCAAATTGCTTCACACTTACAGTTCCATTAACAACAACTGAAAAGTCCTGTGGGCTTGAGGGCAGGGGACAAACCTGACAAGACCAGTAGGGCTTGGTACAGAGAAAAGAGAAATTGAGTATGGGGAATCTTTCCATTTCCCTGATCACTGACAGGATTTGTAATGATCCTGGAGACTGTTAGGTACGAGGGTGCTGTTAGTCAGCCCTCTGGTTGATTGTTTCAGGGGTATCGAGACTAAAGTTGCTAGCAAAAGCAAGTAAATTTGGGACCCTTTTGGTCAGCTATCAGGTAGAAAGTCTGGAGATTTTCTAAAAGATGAATGAATGAGAGGGTATGGGAGAAGTTTCCATGGGTGAGAGAAGAGCATGGGATGAAAAATGTCACTGCTGCTTGTTTTCTCAGGTATCCCCAGGACTCAAGGAAGACCTGAGCCATTCAATGTGTCCTTACTGCATTCAGCAGGGGTCATGGGCCTAGTCTGGCTAAGCTGAAAGAGAGAACTGGCACCTGGTACCAAGACTTTCCAGAAAGCAAGGAGTGCATAAGGTGAGGACAAAAACTAAACTTTAGGAGAGGGGTCTTATTCACAAAAAGAATTAGAAAATGGAGTCACAAAATCCACAGCAGCCTAGAGGAGCTAGGGAATGTGAGCAGCTCCAAACAGGAGATGGGAGAAGAAGCCAGGAAGTGGTGCATATAGTAACTCAGTTGGGCCTAAAGAAACTGCAGGATTGTAGCTTCAAGGGTGGGGAGCCAGGGTTAGGGGAAGAGGGCCAGCCATAGCCTTCAAACTCAGGGTACCTTCATTCCCAAGAGTCCAGAGGGGTGCTCCATGAACAGTGGTCACTTTCTTGAGCTCAGGGAGGCATTTACACCAGTCAAAGTGGAAACACACTGAATTGCCTCTGGTGAATGGGTTACCATGCAATCTGTGTGCCAGAAGATGAGGATGAGTCTGTTGCAGGTGAGCCTGAGGTGAGGGATACTGTTCCAGTGCAGTTTAGACCCCAGGGGAAGTGCACCAATGTGTTACTGCTCTTAGGTGAAAGGCTTCCCAAGTGGCATTGTGAAAGCTCTGAGGGGAAAGGTTTCCTGAATTGCAAGTGTTACAGCTCTGCTCTCATGGGGAAGGTTTCCCCAATGTGAGTGTTGAAGCTCTGAAGAGAAAGGTTTTCTTGTAGTTGGGCAGCAAGGAATACCAGAGTCACACCACATAGCAAACCTCAACCAAGAGTTTTATTTGGAGGGAAAATAAAAGAGGGTGTCTGCTTCTGCTTGGGAAGCAGTAGAGAGCTGACCAGAAGTCAGGGTTTATATAGTGTTTCATGGGGGCGGAACTTTCCATGTGAAGATTTCCAAGGTGAGGATTACTGTAATGGCATCCCCATCCTGTGTTTATCTTTTTTGAGTGTTCATATCAATATAAATGATTTCCATCACTTAAATTTTAGCATCTTATAAAATTAGGAAAATTGGTGCCTCTAGGTTTGTATCTAGATCTACATTTGATATTTTTGGTAGGTTCTTTAGATTTTTTGTACTTTAATTGTTACTTTTCCCATTTCCTAAAATGATACCTTCATGACTTCAATAAGAATTGCTTAGTATTTCTGCAGAGTTTTAAATCTCTCTTAATTGTCATCCTATTGATGTTACTTGCTCTTTCTTCAAGCCAATAATTGTTTTTATTGCATTGATATTAATAGATTTTGAAATCTCATTTTGCTCTTCTGAAAAAAAAATTTTTTTTAAAGTTTTAGTGTTTTTTTTGTTTGTTTTTGTTTTACGAGACAGGGTTTCTCTGTGGCTTTGGAGCCTGTCCTGGAACTAGCTCTGTAGACCAGGCTGGTCTCGAACTCACAGAGATCCGCCTGCCTCTGCCTCCCGAGTGCTGGGATTAAAGGCGTGTGCCTCCACCGCCTGGCCTTCTGAAAATTTTTGAACGCTGTGCTTTCTCAAAATTTCATATCAACTTGGCATATTTTTTCTGTTTTTCAAAAATTCCCCATTCCTGTTTAAATGAATTGTTTAAAATTCTTAACTACCAAAGCCACAGAGAAACCCTGTCTCGAAAAACCAAAAATAAATAAATAAATAAATAAAATAAAATTCTTAACTAAGTGAAAGTCACTATTCAATTTATTTTAATAAGAACATGAAAGCTGTGTGTGTCATTGTTCAAATGTAATATATGTATTCTGATTTCCACCTGCTTTTTTTTTTTTTTTTAGATTTTTATTTATTATGTATACAGTGTTCTGTCTGCATATATGCCTACTCTCCAGAGAGGGCACCAGATCTCATTACAGATGGTTGTGAGCCACCATGTGGTTGCTGGGAATTGAACTCAGGACCTCAGGAAGAGCAGTCAGTGCTCTTAACCTCTGAGCCATCTCTCCAGCCCCCTCCACCTGCTTTTTCTATCACATGTTTGTTTGTCAGAGAGTAGTTCAATTTTGCAGGAATGTACTATATGAGTCATTTCTTACAGAACCACATGTGTAATATAGTTAAATCATATGTGAGTTTTTGCTTGTATGATTGTTGAAGAAGCTGTGTGCAACCTGTATGATGGCTGCATTAAGTTGGATTACCCCTGACATTGTGTCTCTGAGCTCTTTCTTTCATGTTGTCTGCAGGGTTTGTCATTGAAGAGAAATTTGAATATAGACCTTGACTTGACAGAGAGGGGATTTTGGTGCATATTAGGCGTACTTATTTTTAAAATATTGAGTTTGTTTTATTTTTTTCTCATACATTACATCCCAGCCACAGTTTCCCCTTCCTCCTCTTTTCCCAGTCCCATACCACCTCCTGTTTCTCACAGATATTCTTCTCCTTCATTTCCTTTGAAAAATAAAATTACAGGTTACCCAGGCATATTAATCAAACACAGCTTACCAAGTTAAAATAAGACTAGGCACAAATCCTCATATCTAGACTGGATGATGCAAACCAGTAAGAGGAAACGTTTCCTAATAGAAAGTAAAAGAGTGTCCCAACACCACTGTTAAGGAGTTCACCAAGAACACCAAGCTGGCCTGTTTTAACATGTATGCATAGATTCTAGCACAGACCCATACAGTGTCAGTGATTTTTGCTTTAGTCTCTGAGCAATTATGAACTGTTGTTGATTCTGTGGGCTGTGTTCTCATGGTGTCTTTGACCCCTCTAGCTCCTACAATTCTTCCTGTGCGTCTTTTGTGGAGGTCCCCTGGCTCCACCTAATGTTTGGCTGTGGGTCTCTGTATCATCTCCCATCAGTTGCTGTTTGCCATCTGTCTGATGATAATTAGGCTACAAACCAATCAATGAGTAAAGCAGAATTTCATTTGGAATCAGATCATTGATGTATTTGTTTGTTTTTGCCAGTTGTATTTGGTTTCATTTGCGGTCTCTGGGCTATCCAGTCTCTGTTTCCAGGCCCAAAGGCAATGTCATATGTGGGCTTCCTCTCATAGATGGGCCTCAAATTGGATCAGTAATTGGTTGAACACTCCCACAACTACTCCACCATTGCCCCAGCACGTCTTGCACACAGAACAGATTATAGGTTAAAGGTTTCCCCATTACTGAGATTCTTTGCCAGGTCACTCTTAAATTTCAGTGAGCTTCCACTGCACTAAGTTTTCATTGCCCCCAATCCTCTCTCACACCATTCCAATCATCTCTCTTAGTACTTTTCCCACACTCCCACCTGATCCCTCTACCCTCAGTCCACCTGCAAGATTTATTTCTCCTCTGGGACTGTGGATTGTAGAATGATAATCCTTTACTTAACACCCAGTGTCTATTCATACATGAGTATATATGTTTGTTTTTTCTGGGTATGGGGTACCTCAGTCAAGATAATATTTTCTGGTTTTATCTATTTGCCTGAAAATTTCATGTCATTGTTTATAACAGCTGAGTAATTTCCCATTGTGTAAATATACCACATTCCCTTTGTCTATTCTTCAGCTGATGGACAACTAAGTTGTTTCCTATTTCTGTCTATTATAAATAAAGATACTAGGATCATAGATGAACAAGTCCCTTGTGGTAGGATGGTGCATCCTTTGGGTATTTACCCAAGAGTGGTATAACTGAATCTTGAGGTAGGTTGAACCCCAGTTTTATGAAGAACCACAGTATTGATTTCCATAGTGACTGTATAAGTTTGCATTCCCACAACCAATGGAGGAATGTTCCCCTTAATCCACAGCCTCATCAGCATGAGCTGTCACTTGTGAAGCTTAAGATGAAATCTCATAGTTTTGACTTGCGTTTCCCTGATGGCTAAGAATGTTGAACATTTCTTGAAGTATTTCTAGTCATTTGAGATTCCTCTTTTGAGAATTGTGTTTAGATCCGTAGCCCATTTTTAATTGAATTTTTTTTTTGGTTAGTGAAATCTTGTTTCTTAAGTTCCTTATATATTTTGTATATTAGCCCTTTGTTGAAAGTAGAGTTGGTGACAGTCTTTTTCCATATGTATTTTGTCATTTTCTTCTATTGGCAGTGTTGTTACCTTACAGAAGCTTTTTAATTTCATGAAGTCCTTAATAATTGGTTATTTTCATACCTGCACTACTGGGTTTCTTTTCAGGAAGTTGTCTACTGTGCCAGTGCATTCAAGGCTAGTCTTTACTTTCTCTTCTTTTGGTTGAGTTTATATGGTTTTATGTTTAAGCCGTTGATCCACTTGGACTTGAGTTTTGTGCAGGGTGACAGATACAGGATCTATTTGCATTCTTCTACATGCCAGCCTCCAGTTAGACCAGCACCATTTATTGAAGATGCTGCTTTTCTCTCCCCATTGTGTATTTCTTTTTTTTTTTT
>NW_004949228.1:199827-228448 GCF_000317375.1 Microtus ochrogaster | reverse complement strand
ACCAGGCTGGTCTCGAACTCACAGAGATCCGCCTGCCTCTGCCTCCCAAGTGCTGGGATTAAAGGCGTGCGCCACCATCGCCCGGCCCCATTGTGTATTTCTGGCTCCTTTATCAAAAGTCAGGTATCCATTAATAAGTATTTATCAGGGACTTTGATTTGATTCCATTGAAAAAAAGTGTTTTTATGCCAGTATCATGTGGTTTTTATTACTATAGCTATTTAGTACAGCTTGAAATCAAGGATGGTTATATCTCTGAATGTTCTTTTATTGTACAGGTTTTTATTTTTTTAATCCTGGGGTTTTATTGTTTTTTCATATGAAATTGATTGTTGTCCTTTAAGGTCTGTAAAGAATTGTGTTGGAATTTTTAAGGGGATTGTCTGAATCAGTAGATTGATTTGTTAAGATAGCCATTTTTATTTTTTAATCCCTCATATTCTTGAGCATGGGAAATGTTTCAATCTTTTGACACCTTCATTTCTTTCTTTAAAGATTTGAAGGTTTTTCATAGGAGTCTTTCATTTGCTTGGTTAGAGTTAATGGAATATATTTCATATTATTTGTGGCTATTGTGAAGGGTATTGTTTAGTGATATTTTGTTTGTGTTTTAACAAATAAAGCTTGTCTTAAGATCAGAGAGGAAAACTAAGCCATTAGAGGCCAGGAAGTGGTGGCAGACACCTTTCATCTCAGGACTCAGGGGACAGATGGATCTCTGTTATTTCAAGACTACCTTGAACAACAAGACCAATCTGAAATAGAAACAGAACTCACACAAAGGTGATCCCAACAGTTGGGATAACACACCTTTAATCCCAGCACTAGGGAGTTGGAGACAGGTGTGATCTGGCTGGACAGAGAGAGGATTGTAAAGTGGTAGGAAACAGGAATTCAGTACAGTCTGAGGAGGCAGTACATCTGAAACAGTCTGAGGAGATAGTCAGTCTGAAGCAGTATGGGAATACAATCTGTGGAAGCAGTCTGAGGACAGGATCGCCCCTTTGGTCTGAATATTGGTAGAGGTAAAAACTAGTGGCTAGCTGTTCTGCTTCTCTGAGCCTTCATCTTTCACTCCCTCTGCTTCTCTGATCTTCAGCACTAACCCCTATATCTGACTCTGGGTTTTTATTATTAATAACAATTAGAGTTTTGCTACATCTGGTACCCAACTTTTGGGGTACAAATTCATGAAAAAGTCTGTTGCCATTGGCTTTGCAGCCACTGGCATAGGCCAGAGCTTCACTTGGCTAATACCCTTGATTAATATCCTAAAGTATTAATTAATACCCTTCACTTGGCTAATACTTGATTCATACTCTAAAGTCTAGGTTTTCCTTTCTTCTTTCCTGGTGGGCTTTCCCTGAACCCCCTTCTTAAGCTCCTTCCAAACTAGGTAGCTGTCTTGAAATCTTATCAGGCTTATACTCTTCTACATTGCAACAGTCAGACTTAGATCTGCTTCATCAGCAGCAGCAGATTTCGTGAGATAGTAGGGAATTCTTTTTTTTTTTTTTTATAGTAGGGAATTCTTAAAGGGAAGAATTAGAGAGAAAAAAAAAGTGGGTAGAGATATTTCTCCCCACCTTTAAAAAACAATTCCAATAGAGGACATTAGGTCTTGTATGATTATGCAATACATTTTTTTTAAATGCAACAATTGAATGAAGGGATAATCAACTTAACCTGGATTGACATAAATTTAGTTACTATTTAGATAATCCTTTTTGTCACTGATAATTCTTGGTTCATCTTGTAAAGAATTGTTTGGTATGAGTGCCAAGATACAGACAGGTCTTAGAAAAACTTAATAAAACAGATCATAAAGATATTCATACACAGAGCAATCTAAAGGAAAACCAACTTCAGCCTTGTATTATAAGGTAAGAGAGGAACAGCCAAAGGTTTTCAAACAACCAACCTTAATATATTCAGTAACCTTTCAGGAACCGCCAAATGATAGATATCCCTGAGGCTGTGTAAAGGTGAATAGACTCTTGTGGCAATGTTAGATTTAAGGAGATTCAAGGAAGCCATATGTTAAACTCATGGTCAACTTGTAATAGAATTATCCTTAAAGATTAGAGAGACTTTGTTACAGCAATTTTGGAACCTGGTCCATAGTTACAATGGAGGGCCTGTTAGAAAGAAGAGACTAAGGCCATTGAACAATTTTGTAAAGCTAGAGGTATAGAAATCACCCAAGATCACCTTCTTGGAGGAGAAAGGCAATCCATATATGATGCCCATACTCCGGTTTTATGGCATGCAGCATCTTTGAATTCTTGGGACAGAATTGAAGAAGTAGGAAAGAAGATTGAGTCACTTACTAAAATCACACAGGGCCTGACAGAAACCTTCACTGATTTCTTACAAAGATTGACATCAGCAGTAAATAGAATAATAACGAATTCAGACAAATAATAATTGAGTCTCTTGAAAATACGACTCACTTATGGATTATGCGGAAGTTGTGGCAAAGGCAGGCATTGAGCTACTGAATGTAGTTCACAAGTAACATTCAAGATAACCCTTTGCTATTGGGAATCTCATTGAGGGACCTCTAGCAGGCCCCTATGCCAAATTTGATTCAGTTGTTTCCTGTTTTTGTAGAGGAAATTCCTTCTCAGAGCAATTAAAAAAGCCTAATGCCCGTAGTAAGAAACCATACTGCTCTGGATGAGGGAACAGAAAATTCAGGAAAAACAGTAAAGTGGGTATTCTTGGAAACTTCTATGAATGAACAAAGATGAAAATTAAAAATAAGAAAGAATGACGTCAGTGACAGTCTGGTAAGCACAGGTTTGGATGTAAAAATAATTGCACCAAAATCTTGACATCCAAATTGGCCTCTTCAGGACATAAATAGTCAGCTTTTAGGGACTGGAACTTTACCTCAAGTAAAACAGAGCCTGGGATGGCTCGAATGTATAGGGCCTAAAGGAAAGAGAGGAAAATTAAAAGCATATGTAGCTAACATACAAATGATGTGGGGATGTAATTTGTTACAACAATGAAATAATCAGATTAACATCATACCAATCTTAGAAACAGAGAGTAAATTAGTGTACATTTCTGGGAAAAATATTAGAAGGTATTATAAAGAACAATCACCGACCATTCAGGTTGTTCAAGAACAAGGCACAACAGCTGCTATTCTTTCCAAGACACCCACAACCCTAACTTTAAAATGGTTGGCAGACAAACCTGTATGGTTTGCACATTGGCCTTTAACACCAGAGAAACTGCAGGCCTTAGAGCTGCTGTTATAGGCGCAGGTAAATGCTCAGCATATTGAAGAATCAACCAGCCCTTGGAATTCTCCTGTATATGTTATTAAAAAGAAATCTGGAAAACGGAGAGTGGTACCTGCTTAGTAAGTTGATTCAGCCAGTGGGCTCTCTACTGCCTGGAATTTCTTTGCCTTCTCTACTAACTAAGGATGACCTCTTATGCTTGTTGATTTAAAAGATTGTTTTTTGTCTGAATCTGTCCTACTGCATATCTGTAATTCTTTAGTGTCCAGGAGCACTTCTTAAAATGTTAAGGGTTTCTTAAAACCTTAAACTGCACCATTACTAGGGGAAATATGGTACTGCCTGCTTGCCCTGCCCAGCCCAGCATGGCAGAGCTGTTCACTTCCTCTGAGAGCCATGCCCACAGCCACATTCTCAGTCACACAGAATTATGAATAATAAAGAGTTATTTATTTAAGGGTAGACTCACAGATCACAATCCTCTGCTGGAACGAGAAACAGCAACTGAATCCCACAGCCAGAAAAGAGAGGCAGAAGCAAGAGAGAGAGCATGCGCTTTATAGCTGCATTTACAGTGTAAGAGAGCATGTGGGCTGGTATCTTAGATGCTATTGACTGAAGGAGCAGAATGTGCTACCACAGCACCTCCCCCTTTTGTTTAAATAAGAGAGTTCTAAACCCAATACAAAACCATATACACTAGGAACAGATATCAAGTATAAGATTAGAATTTCAATCAGCATAAACAATATTTAGCAAGGAATGTATGCCAAATGTTTTAATAAACATTCTATCCTAAGGAGTCTAAGTCTTGTATTGGAAATGGCTTGGCTAGATCCTAAGAGGGTGGTAACTATGACTATCTATTGTTCAACCCCATCGAAGGCCGGGCAGGGAGATAATATTACTTGAGCAGGCAGGAAGTACAATCAAGCAGCTTCCAAAGTGAGCAATATATGACAAAGACAATTAGCTACCTGAGCAATCACCCAAAATCTCATTTGCAACTTTGAAGCAACCAACTCTGGCTAAGGCCTAGCATAACTGACAGACCATTATTAGAGCAGGAAACTTTTCAGAACCATCTTACCCTGTCTTGACAAGATTTAACAGTCTTTTTCTTTGTGTCCTGCTTATCCATTTCCAGATACCATGTACTTTGTCAGTCCTTGAGGTATGGGCAGTTCCTTGCCCAAAGACCAATTGTACCAAGAAGAAAACAAACTCTGAGTGGAGTGTCTTTGGTGCTCAGCGTTCTCTTGGGAATAGATTGGTGCTGTCAGGAGCAATCATGTCTCATGTCAGTTATAGTCCTAAGTCATTTAAAGGCCATATTCTGAGGGTCCCTGCAAGATTTGAAGAATATCTAACTGAAATATATCTCTATATATCTAGAAAAGCTAACTAACATGACTACAAGCTTGACTTATAGATGACTATTAAACTATATTTTTAAATTATACATTACATTTTTAAATGAACTACACAATCACAGTACCTTAATCAAGAGCAGAAATAATGCATATAACAAGACTGACTTTAAGTTTGCATTAGTAAACCAAGATCCATACCAATGCAAATCTCTGTAGCATCTGTTGATGTTTGTTCTGTGGCATTACAGTTTTTACTAAGATTTTCTTATCACATGACATTATTTTGTGAGTTTTTCTTTTTTTTTAGTATTCTTGTTGATAAAATTACTATTATTAATGTATTTTCTTTTAGTTGGAAATGGAAGTTTGCTCGATTTGTGTGTTGGACATAGTCTAGGACTCCTTAGCTGTCCTCTCTCTAATTATTATATAAAATGCTGTATTTGTTGTGTTGTGACTGATAACACTCTGGTTTTTCTATGTATTCTTTGCCTCTAATTATGATCTGCAGTGCTGCATGAGTGAATGACGTTTATTACTTCATAAACTTCTTCCTGTGCCCTTTCTTCTCCATGATTTTTTAGGAGACAATGTCTCTTGGTGCAAAGATTAGGTTCATAGTCATTTTCTTTCTCCACTCAAAATATATCCTCCTGTGCTCTCTTGTCTATAGGAATGTTGAAAATTTTCTGATATCATTTTGATTTTGAGCTCTTTTTATTTGGTTTGGCATTATTCCCAACAGAGTTGGATTAATTTTAGCTTTGTACTTTTGACACCTTTAGGTGAAATTTCAACAAGGATTCCCATCTTTTTTCCGGACACAGATACTCAGAGGAGACCAACAAGAATGAGTGTTTTTCAGGTAAATGCTCCTGAGGTCAGTGTCATGTTTACATTTCTATGACATTTGTTTTTATTATTAAAAGCACTCTAGACTTTAATTCTGTACCTCTGATAATGTTATCTAAAGTTTTCTTTTGTATGATTTATGTTCTTTTTCCACTCTGATAATCATGAGTAAGTCTATAGATTTTTTTTCACATGTATTGAACAGCTCACATTATATTTTCATTCCATGTTTTACTTTGAGGACATAAATTCTTTAAGACCTGCAATTCTTAAAATAATCTATTGCAAATGATACCCAAAGAAATATATTGGTGGCCAGCATATACATAGGATAGACGTTTGTCCTTTTATATTAGTGATGAAAGATTGCATTTCTGGGATGGTCAGATTTTCAGATCCAGAAAATGAATGTGGACATGCAAATATATGGACTTTTAAAATTATGCCATTGAGCCATTTATGGAAATGTAGAATTAGAAGAGCTTCGCTGTCTTAAATTCCAATAATACATATATCAGCACCCTAGAGAGTATAGGTGATGAAAGGAATAGTACACTGCCTGGCCCATTAGTTCTAGCCTCTTATTGGCTAACTCTCACATCATGATTAACCCATTTCTAATAATCTGTATGTCACCATGTGACAGTGGCTTACCGGGAGAGATCCAGCATGTCTGACCTGGTGGCTGGCTCCATGGTAGCTCTCTTAGCCTGCCTTCTTTCCACTATCCTGTTCTGTCTACTCTGCCCACCTAAGGGCTGCCCTATCAAAAGGCCAAGGCAGCTTCTTTATTCAACCAATGAAAACAACACATAGAAAGACGACCCTCCTACACCAATGCGGATTGTAGTATGCTAGTTTTTCCTTTTGAAATTTACATTACCCAGTGATGATGGGTGTGTTACTAACTGAAATTCATCTGAGAAAAAGTCCTGATCATATCATTCTTAATTCTCAATTGTAAGTTGTCAATAGACCAATATTTTAATTCTTCAGACCAATTGTTTTAATATTTCAGTAGGGCATAAGCACCATTGTCTCCACCTTTGTGTTGTATCATATGGCATATATTAGCAAGAATTTTCTGGAGAGAATTGAATTGGTGCTGTACATAAGCCATCAATTTTGAAGAATCATCAGATGTCCTACTTAATCACTTTACTCTTTGCTCTTGGTAGTATAAGGCTCCTCCACCTTGTTTTTCCTCTTCCTGAAGCTTTGTATTACATAGAGTGGGATTCCAGAGTACTGTGATGATTGGCAGGTTTCTATTTCTCTTTTTAAAGCAAGATTTTATTTAAGTATATGAATGTTCTTTTGCATAATTTTATGCAAACTACATGATACATTATGTGAATCCCTGAGGTCAGCACCAGAGCCTCAACACTTGAGTCAGAGACTGTAATGAGCTGCCATGTGTGTAGAGAAAATTAAATTAGATTTCTCTGCAAGAACAGTAAGTGCCTTTACATCTGGGCCATTTCCCTTGCCCTAAGATTACATTCCTGTTGTATGTTTGTGAGACAGATAGTACAGAACCTGGCATCTTCTAGTTTGTGGGTAATGAAGGAAGAATTATAAATGACATTTAAAATCCTGCTAGATGAAAGAAAAGAATAGAGTTGAAATTAAAAGGCTTGAGTTTTTAATTGAGCCAATCTCATGAATAATGTATTCAAAATTAATGAAATGAGTGTAATTCTCAAAAACTTAATACATTAGCTTCAATTAGAAAAAATGTTTCTACTTTCTATGGGTGCATTGTTTCATGCTGCTATTTATTTACACATATATTTCTAGCTATTCTATAGTGAAACACCATACAAAATTTATGAAATTATAATTATCTAAACTGTTGTGTCAATTTTCAAAAATTAGCAAATTTAATTTTGTCTATTGCTGCTTTTTTATTTACTTAATGGTTGTGAAAATATTCTCATAAAATAACTGCACAAAGTATTTTGAGTCTATTGTTTAGAATATTAGATGCATACACTGGTGGTACACTCCTTACTGTTTAAAGAAAACACTGATTTAAATTCATAAATAAATTTGCATTCCATATTCTATTCCTTTGTATTAGAAATGGTGCAACACTGCATTTAGGTCTCAGGATCTCAACTGAACATGTTAGAATATAGTATAATGTTGTTCAGCTGCAGATAGGATCAATGCAGTTTTCCTAGTTTAGCAAAGTTGATACTTGTAGAATTTGGAAGCACAGTTCAGTTTTGCTCACCATAACTTATATTGACCCAAGGATCCTACTTGATATTAACACATACTTCCTATAGGTAAATTCCTGCACGAAGGCCTCACAAGTATGTGATATTCCCTGAAAGTTTGCTCATTGTGAAACTATTAGGTCATCTTTTTTATAGAGATAGAAAATACAACATAGACAATGACTTTTTGAAATCATCTATTAGTACAATTAAATTTAAGTTTATTTTTTGTAAGTGGGTGTATTTGCCTGAACGTGTAAGTGTGTATTATGTAAGCCTCCTATCTGTTTAGTTCAGAAGCGAACATGGGATTTCATGGAATTGGGGTTAAAGTCTGTTGTGTAGTGCCATGAATATACTCAGAACCAAACTACATTTTAAAGGATTATAAGTCGTTACTGACTCCAAACAACAGAGACCATTTTCAAATGTGGAGATTATAGGGAATCTTTTATCTGCTGCTAAGGTCTTAGAAAATGTCATGAAGGAGAGAGACCTTAAGATTATAAGCATTGTCAGTCTATACACTGTGATTAACAACTAACACATTTCTTTAGCCCTTATAGAAAATTTTGAACAAATTTGAACAACTTGTCTTTGAATAAATGCCATGCCTTATCTATGTCACAGAAAATATCTGTCGTTCTTCAGCCTCTTTTACCTAGGAACGTATTTTGTCCAGCCACACATAGTATATACATAATTTTCTATTACAGACTCTGTTAACATTCAGGGATGTGGCTGTGGATCTCTCGCAGGAGGAATGGGAATGTCTAGATCGTGCTCAGAGGGCATTGTACTTGGATGTTATGTTGGAGAATTATAACAATCTAGTCTTTGTAGGTAAGAATGCTTTTTTTCTGGAATTCCTGATTCATCATTTTTATTTACCTACTTCGTTTAATATGTAATCTATCTTAATGGTCTAGACACTTCCAGAAATAATGGAAATTCTGGTTATTCACCTCATTTTTTTCATGGTGCAGTTTACATTATTCTGTGTTCCATAGAAATGTAGATAATGCTATATTCTTTTTTTTTTTTTTTTTTTTTGGTTTTTCGAGACAGAGTTTCTCTGTGGCTTTGGGGCCTGTCCTGGAACTAGCTCTGTAGACCAGGCTGGTCTCGAACTCACAGAGATCCGCCTGCCTCTGCCTCCCGAGTGCTGGGATTAAAGGCGTGCGCCACCATCGCCCGGCAATGCTATATTCTGTATGATCACTCTAGCTGCTCCTATCTAGTTTTAAAAGAAAATATGAAAGTTCAAAGGAAACTGAATATTCAGAGCATGGAAATGTATTGCATTACACATAATAATTGGAATATTTTTATGTTATTATTGAATTAAACTATTGACCTATTTTTGATTTTTAAATTTCAGGAGGTTTAAATAATGAGAGCTGTGGGTAGTGAGCATGGCTTTTTGTGTATTATTTAGCTTTTGAGATGTATTCTCTATGTTTAACCCTGAAACTGAATAATTTAATCATAGCAATGTGAATGCTGAATCAAGAGGATATGTTGAATTCCATTACAGCCTGGGTTACAAAATGAATTCTTATCTGACCAAAGCTACCCAGTGTGACTCGGTCTCAAAAACATGTACAAGAAAATAGAGGAATATTGTTCAGCAGGAGGTCCTCTATTTATTGCTTGACCACTATTTGTCCTATCTTCTGCAAAGTACACAATGTAGATAAAAATGAGGTTACTGTCAGTTCTTGTGGTTTGATATAGATCAGAGTTGAGGTTCTTCTGAACGTTGCTTTAGCCATGTGAGACAGAGAAGACCTAGGGTGAGGGCTCTATCCCTGAGAATTGCTAGTTATGTTTCTTAAAAAACTTAAGGCAAATCAGTTAAGTTTCTTACTCATGCATTAATCCCTGTCTTCCCTCATTGTGCTAATTTTTCAGGCAACCATTGCATATGTTATAATTATGAGAAAGTCTTGGATCAAAGCTCAGAGCACATTGTCTATCAGCATGTATATACCAAAGAGAATCCTTATAAATACAATGAGCCTGACAAAGGAATTCATAAATTCTCCAAGTATAATCATAATGCTAGGGATAGAACAAAAATCTGCAACAAGTACATATTTGGTAACCACCGAGACTCTTCTGTTGAATCATTACACTTATACAGCCATAAATGTGGAAACCCTGAAGAAGAAGCTTGCAAAATTAATGACTGTGTAAACTGTTTAAATTTGTGTTTCATCATTAGTCAGAATCAAAGAGTACACAAAGAACACAAAAATACAGAGAATGATAAATTTTTTGACCCTAAGCATGAACTCATGTTAGAAAGAACGAATAGTGCGAAGAAACCCCACCAAAGCCATAAATGTGGAAAATGCTTCAAGACAGACTCAAGCCTTAGTAGATATCAGAGAGGTCATAATAAACAGAAATTCTGTAAATGTACACAATGTAGTAAATCCTTTCTACATTTGTCACAAATCAAAGTACACTGCAAGGTCCATTGTGGAGAAAAAACCTACAGTACAGAGTGTCCTAAGTGCTTCTCTCATACCTCAGAATTTAAAAGACATTTTAGATTGCATTCTGGAGAGAATACCTACGAATATAGTGAATGTGACAAATCCTCTATCAGTACCTCAGAACATAGAATGCACCCGAAAGTTCTTACTGGAGAGAAACCTTACCGATGTAGTGAATGTCACAAATCCTTTACCAAGAAAGACCATCTTAGAACTCATCAGAGAATTCATAAACAAAAGGATCCATATAAATGTAATGAATGTCACAAATCCTTTACCCAGAAAAGCAGTCTTAGAACACATCAGAGAATTCATATAGGAAAGAAGCCTTATAAATGTAGTGAATGTGACAAATCCTTTACCCAGAGAGGCCATCTTACTAATCATCAGAGAGTCCATACAGGAGAGAAACCTTACAAATGTAATGAATGTGACAAATCCTTTACCAAGAAAGACCATCTTAGAATTCATTACAGAATTCATACTGGAGAGAAACCGTATAAATGTAATGAATGTGAGAAGTCCTTTACTCAGAAGAGCAGTCTTAGAACTCATCAGAGACTTCATATGGGAGAGAAACCTTACAAATGTAGTGAATGTGATACATGCTTTACCCAGATAGGCCACCTTAGAATTCATCAGAGAATTCATACAGGAGTGAAACCTTACAAATGTAATGAATGTGACAAATCCTTTACCACGAAAGACCACCTTAGAATTCATCAAAGACTTCATACAGGAGAGAAACCTTATAAATGTAGTGAATGTTACAAATCATTTATCAGTTGCTCAAATCTTAGAAAACATCAGCGAATTCATATAGAAGAGAAACCTTACAAATATAGTCAATGCAAAAACTCATTTCCCACAGAAATCACCCAGAGAGCAAATCAAAGAATTTATACAGGAGAGGAACGTGATAATGTAATATATGAGGAAAACCCTTTTTTGTCTCTCAAGTCTACAGAAACATCTGAAAATTCACACAGGGGAGAAAAGTTTCCATAGCAAATATTGTGGCATAATCTTTGTACTCTGACTCAGCAAAACCTGAAGGATGTACTGGTATATGGCAATTTCTTGGAGTCTGTATTGATCCATATTGGATGAGAGCTGACTAAGACAGGAAATATACACCTCAAAATAACTTCAAGAAATTGCTGAAGCTGACAGGATTCAGTATGTTTTACTCAAATGGAAAAGCTCAGATCATACTGCTCAAATTTGATAAAATGATTCACCAAGATAGTATGCTCTTTAATGTGAAGAAATGCCTACAGGTGTACAGTGTGCTCCAGGTGTCCTGAATTTATATGCTGTATCCCATGCTGATTTGGAGCTTCATGATTACAGCTGTCTTTGAGTCCCCTGTGCTTCAGTAAACATCACTTTCTCATATTCCTCTAACCCCAAAATAAAGCTGATTGGTTCAACAAGTTTGGCTTGGTTCTTTTTTCAGTTCCGTGTTGGGTGAGTAGATACCTATGTAGGTTCCATCTCCCCAGGAATAGGGTCTCATTAAATATGTTCTGAAGTAATTGTTCCTTGAAATTTGTGGTATGATGGAGAATAGATTTTGGAGAGAAAGCATTTTAGTCACCAAGCTAAGTAAGCCTGGGTCAGTGAAACACATCATCCAAACTGGGCTGTGTCCCTTCATGGTTCTGAATTACACATGATTGAACAAAACGCACCCTCAAAACAAGGCTTCCCATGGTCTAGTAATCCACACATTGTGGTGATCTGTTCTACTGTGCAATGCCTGTGCCTGTGTTACTTTCAGTAGTTTGTGCTCCACTGTACCATATGCAAGCCAGCAAGGGCCTGGAGATTGAAAAAACACAAGAGACCTGGGTCATCTGAAAGGAGATCAGCCATATACCATTTATTTAAACTTAGGAAAAACCCTATATACCTATCTCCTGCACAAGGAATTTCCCCCAGGCAGGTGGGAAATTACCATGCCCAAGAGAGTAAACAATTAGTAATAGCTAATCACCAGGCACGGCAGAGGGAGCACAGGAACAAACAAGTTGTTTTAGCTGACTGGCCAGAAACTCAAGATGAAACCTGGGAGCAGGGTTAGACCCATGGGCCCTACACTGCTGTACTTTAGAATTCCATTCTACAAGCCCTAAGGAATACATTGAACTTCAGTTCTTTTTTTTTAAATCATTTAAAGAATGCTATTATAGACATCCTGGAAAATTCATCATGAAACATAATAAGGCTTTACAAAGGACTCTTTTTTTTTTTTGGTTTTTCGAGACAGGGTTTCTCTGTAGCTTTGGAGCATGTCCTGGAACTCCCTTTGTAGACCAGGCTGGCCTTGAACTCACAGAGATCCGCCTGCCTCTGCCTCCCGAGTGCTGGGATTAAAGGCGTGCACCACCACCGCCCGGCTCAAAGGACTCATTTTCAACTTAATGTCATGGGTCAATCTTTCTGAACCTATCATGAAAAAGTATGAAGTAGACACAATCTCCATTCTCATGTTAGCGTAGAAATCCCCAAAAATGTGCTGGAAGATTCTTTTGAAGAGCTGAAAATGGCTGAAAAATATTTAGTCCAATCCAAAAACATTTTATAAGTAGGAAGATGCAGACATTTCTGGCCTTTGGACAAAACAGTATGTTACAGTGGGCAAAACCATCCTATTATGTAAAATTTTCACAGATTTTAATATGAGAAAGAAGTTATATTCAACTCATAAGAAAATATGGTTGGGGAATTCTCAGTATTGGAGTTTGTTGACATACGAGCTAATACAACCTTGAGTAAATTCAAGCTGTAGGTTTCAAGTCGTCATACTTTGTATTAGTTGCTGGTGTGCCAGGAACATTGAACTATAGAACTCTAACATAACTTTAAAGTCATTTCTGACAACTCAATCTCAGCAATAGTGCTTCCCCTTTCCCCTCTGGGAACCAAGGACCTAACAATTGCCCACACACCTAACAATTGGGAACTTTACATCATCTCCCTGAGTCCTTGTGAATGTTTTCCAAATAGAACTCAGTTATTGAATAGGGGCAAGATAACCCTTAGATGCTGACTCAGTTCCTGAGAAACGGGATCAAAGTGACCTCTTACCTCATCTGATCTGGCAATTGCTCTCCAGCCAATTATTGATAGTAGCCCTTTTGAATAGGCTAATCATAACAGTCAAGGAACAACCCCCAGACACTC
Organism: Microtus ochrogaster; assembly: GCF_000317375.1. Classification (NCBI taxonomy): domain Eukaryota; kingdom Metazoa; phylum Chordata; class Mammalia; order Rodentia; family Cricetidae; genus Microtus; species Microtus ochrogaster. Next base: position 215,048 of record NW_004949228.1, on the reverse strand, counting down.
CCCTTTGCTTCTGTGGCTTTTCCTTTAAAAGTTTCTGTACCAGCTATTTGGGGTCTTTCTGGCCTCTAGTGCTGAAAGACCCTGTCATGACAGAATTAATAAAAATCCTCATGCTTTTACATCAGCTGTGGTGTAAGAGGTGGTCTCTGGGGGACAACTCCTCCTCGGTGTTTGGACTCTAGGGTCCAACAAAACCTGAGACAGGAGACAGTGGAAAGTTAGATCTCTGGCCTCCCCCCCCCCAAAAAAATATGGTGATTCCAATTAGATGAATAGGCCTAGGATCCCAATTCAGGTATTCAATGAATGAGTTCCCTCTGCTTGAAGACCTTGAGATCATCCTAATTCAGCACAGACTTTTCACTGTTCTTGCAAATTTGAAAAACTGTGCAATGACTAGATATCTAACCTTTTACCCACCTCAATATTTTCATTTGGTGACCATTTATACACACTGTTCTTGTCAATGGTTGGAGAAGTTGTGGCAAATCTATATAGAGCAAATCCAGTTTAGTTTGAGAGCCAGATCTGTGGGGTCCATGGTAGTCAGAGGGCAACGACAGGGAGAGAGGGGTGAATTATGAGTGGTGCAGGGACAGTCAGCTTATCAGAGCAGTTACAGCAAATAAAACAGGGATTCTCTAGGTTGGAAAATTCACAAGCATTTGTGAAAGTGCCTAGTAAAAAACAGAATACAGGGAACTTGATTAGAATTCTTAGGGGGTACTTCTGGGAGCTATTTTTTTATGAACCAAACAGGACTCAGGATCTTATAGGGATAGAACACCTTCCTTCATCTGCAGGATACCCTGAGGGACAACCTGGGGAAGTCATAAGTCAGTTGTGCCTTGGGAGGAAAATAGAACTGCAGGGCTGGTAAATAGGCAGTTTAGACTGGAACAGGAGTGTAGTTAGTTTCTCTACAGCTTATTAAAAGGATATTCCCTCTCAAAGTTCTGTGGTGGATACCCTAGCATTTCAGTAAACATAGATCATATAAATTGGGACTTATTGGGATTGCATTCCTTTCACTTATATTAGGGTATTTACAGAAGAATAATCTAGAAGAGTATAGTATGCCTTGTTTGCAAACATGGTTCTCATGCTATCATAGCAGTTAACAAAACTCTGGAATTTAAACTCACCAATACTTTCTTCCTCCACTGTTGTATCACTTATCTATTTGAGCAAGTGGCCCTTGTTTGTGGAGGTTAGGCATTCACTGAGAACTGATTAATGATTAGTTGCACAAGGAACCAGTGTAGATTTAAATGAACCTGAAAGTATTATTTACCAAGTCCCATAATAATGATTGAAAATATTAATATTTACCAACCAAATTTTGATTTCCCAATAATTTTCTATCTGTAATATATGTGACCTAGTATGTAAATACTGCATTCAGAAATATATCTACATTTACTAAATTCTTATTATAATAGCTTAAAATGGAAAAGCATAGCATGAATGCTGTGAGAGAATATCAAGGCACACTATAATTACAGTTACAACATGTACTATATAGATAAGTACAAAATGGGAAAGCATCTTTTAAATAATTCTAGTCACTAAACTATATTAAGAAATTCTTCTCTAATTTTCTTTTTTCTCTTTGGTCCAAGAAAAGCACTCTAACCATGAATGAGTAGCTAGATTCCCTTGGTGTTGTTTGGTTTAGGCTTTGTTTTGTTGAGTAAATATTTGTTGAGTCTATTGTCCTGACAGTCTTAGAACTCACCATGTAGACACATAGCCTTAAGTGGGATCTACCTGCTTCTGTATCTTTAGTGCTAGGATTAGATACTGCACCAACACATCTGGCTCAAACACACTCCTTTTATCATAGGAGTTACAGATATTCTATTTTATGATTTGGTGCTTTCAGGAGTAATGGAAATACCTAGTCCTTTCTCACTGTGCTATTTAAAGATTGGATGTTGAAGACTTGCAGAAGTCTGGTTTCTGGGAAGGAAAAACAGCTTTCTTACAGACTCTACTGCTTCTGATGAAATAGAATGAAATTGGGTTTCCAATGAAAACTATTCTGCAAGTTTGAGAGCTCCCTGTGAATGTGTTATGTGATGTTCTTTTGTATATGTGTTGCTTTTATTGGCTAATTAATAAAACTGTTTTGGCCAATGGCTTAGCAGAGTACAGCCAGGCAGGAAATCTGAACAGATAGAGAGAGAGTAGGTGGAGTCAGGGAGATGCCATGTAGCTGCTGAAGGAGACAGACACTAGAACTTTACCTGGTAAGCCACTGCCTCGTGGCAATACACAGAATAATGGAAATGGCTTAATTTAATATTTAAGAGGCAACTAGAAATACACATAAGCCATTGGCCAAACAGTGTTGTAATTAATATAACTTCTCTGTGATTATTCGGGTGTGGGCAGCTGGGAAACAAATGAGCAGTCACCATTTACAAAATGGCACCCAATGTGGGGCAACTATATCCACATAAAATCTGAGAGAATTTGGGAAACATTTATTTCTCTTCAAAATGTATACAATTACAGAAAACAGAAAAATACATATATGACATGTGAACATTGAGAAATGGCCAGCAAGTTCTTATTAAAACAGGAGAACACAATCAGCAAGAGCTTTCTCTTCATTAAAGACTGTAAACAATTTGTTTCAACAGTAATTGGCCTTTTATGCAAAATGAACAAAGTAATGCTAAAACAATAAGAAAATTTGAGAAAGCTACAGGATTTCCAAAACCTTCAGAAGGTTAAACCAAAATTCAAAATCTATTAAAATTACTGTAAAGGAAACCACTGAGAAATGCTGTGAAGAGAGACAATAGAAATAGTCAATGGGAAAACAATATATACATAGTTTGTTACTGTATAGAAAGAGTAATCAATTTTTATCAAAGTCCTTTTGAGAGTACTTTAGGAAATGAGAAAATTGGCAAAAAGAAATCTAAAGAAACTACAGAAACATCAAAATTAGGAAATTAGGAAACAAAGTTAGATACAGGAGTTATACATTATCCTGAAATAAAACTAATGAGATTCTTTCTTTACATACATACATAGGACAAATGAACAGCAAAATTAATATTTTTAATTTCAAAATTGTATTTGAGTAGTCCTTTCACACAAGCTGTCAGTAACATAAAATAGGATAATCTTGACTTCATTTAGGTTACACTATTCCAGATTCATTTCCAGAGAAACAATATGGCAAACAAAATATTGCACATCCCATTTGCATATTTTTTGTTTTAAAAACATTTATTAGATCATTTATATTAGCTTTTATATATCACTACTTTGCAGCATGTATGTATATGTTTTGTGACTGATGCCTGCTGAGGACAGAAGGCATCTGGTCAGAAGATCAGAAGGCTTTAGAAAAGGACTTAAATTAATGTCTTTGATCCATTTGGACTTGAATTATGCATGGTGATAGATATGGGTCTATTTTCATTCTTCTACATGTTGATATCCAATTATACCAGCACCACTTGTTAAATATGCTTTTTCCCATTTGTTATATTTTGCTTCTCTATCAAAGATCAGGTGTTTGAAGATGTATGGATTGATATCCGGGTCTTCTATTTGGTTCCATTGGTCCTCCTGTCTGTTCTTATGCCAACACCAAGCTGTTTTCAGTACTGTAGCTCTGTAGTAGAGTTAGAAGTCAGGGATTGTGATGCCTCCAGAAGTTTTTATTGCACAGGATTGTTTTGGCTATCCTTGCTTTTTGCTTTTCCAAATGAAGTTGAGTACTGTTTTTTTATGGTCTCTGAAGAATTTTGCTGGAATTTTGCTGGGCATTGTGTTGAATCTGTAGATTGCTTTTGGTAAGATTGCCATTTTTACTATGTTAATTCTGCCTACCCAAGAACATGGGAGATCTTTCCACTTTCTGGTGTCTTCTTCGATTTTTTTCTTCAAAGATTTAAAGTTCTAAGACTAAATATGAAACTGTAAGTCAGCCCCAATAAAATGTTTTCCTTTAAAACAATTGTCATGGGGCCAGATGGCTTCATTGCAAAACCCTACCAGAACATCAAAGAGGAGATAATACCTATACTCCTCAAGTGTTCCAAAGACTAGAAATAGAAGGAACACTGCCAAACTCTTTTTAGATGCTACAGTTACCCTGATACCAAAACCACACAAAGACTCAACCAAGAAAGAGAATTACAGACCAATCTCACTTATGATGCTACAGTTACCCTGATACCAAAACCACACAGACTCAACCGAGAAAGAGAATTACAGACCAGTCTCACTTATGATGCTACAGTTACGCTGATACCAAAACTACACAAAGACTCAACCAAGAAAGAGAATTACAGACCAATCTCACTTATGAACATAGATGCAAAAATACTCAATAATACTGGCAAACCGAATCCAAGATCAAAAAAAAAAATCATCCACCATGATCAAGTTGGCTTCATCCCAGAGATGCAGGGATGGTTCCACACACAAAAATCTATTGATGGAATCTAGCATATAAATAAACTGAAAGAAAAAAATATGATAATCTCATTATATGTTGAAAGAGCATTTGACAAAATTCATGATAAGGGTCTTGAAGAGATCAGGGATACAAAGAACTTATCTCAACATAATAAAAGTAATATACAGCAACCCGACAACCCACATCAAATTAAACGAAGAGAAACTCAAAGCAATTCCATTAAAATCAGGAACAAGACAAGGCTGTCCACTTTCTCCATATCTCTTCAACATAGGTCTCAAAATTCTGACTATAGCAATAAGACAACAAAAGGAGATCAAGGAGATTCAAACTGGAAAGGAAGAAGTCAAACTTTGCTATTTGCAGATGATGTGATAGCATACATAAGTGACCCTAAGAACTCTACTAGGGAACTCCTACAGCTGATAAATACCTTCAGTAATGTGGCAGGACACAAGATCAAATAAAAAAAAAATCAGTAGCCCTCCTATAAACAAATGATAAAGAAGCAGAGAAAGAAATCAGAGAAACATCACCCTTTAGAATAGCCACAAATAACATAAAATATTTTGGGGTAACACTAACCAAAGAAGTGAAAGCCTTGTTTGATAGGAACATTAAGTCTTTGAAAAAAATTGAAGAAGATGCCAGAAAATGGAAAGATCTCCCATGCTCTTGAAATCAACATAATAAAAATGGCAATCCTACCAAAAGCAATCTATAGATTCAATGCAATCCCCATCAAAATATCAACACAGTTCTTCACAGACCTTGAAAAAACAATAATCAACTCCATATGAAAAAATGAAAAACCCAGGATAGCCAAAACAATCCTGGACAATAAAGGAACTTCTGGAGGCATCACCATCCCTGACATCAAGTTTTAATATAGAGCTACAATAATGAAAAGTTTCCTACTACAAATTGGTGCTCCAACGTGTGCTACATAAAACCTGAGAGGGCTTGAAAAGGAATTTTGCCAATAAACAACAACAAAAAAGAGTTTAACACAGCTTCTTGCTCTGTTTCCTGGCAGTGTGCCACAGATCCTTTAAGAGAGGTCTTCTTAATTTGGCGATAGAAAAAGAGAGAGGGGGAGAGAGAGAGAGAGAGAGAGAGAGAGAGAGAGAGAGAGAGAGAGAGAGAGAGAAGTGTGATTTTGAAACAGCGGCTTCCTGGGCTGATCAGACCAGTATCAACTCTGACTCTTTTGGGACATCTGGCTGCAGAGCATTTAAATGGGGCATACAGTGCTGCAATTTGCTTAATGGCAACATAGACCAGCTATGTGCCTTAAAATGAAGCAATGTACATGGCTCTCAAAGGCAGTGAACAGCCCTGCCATGCTGAACTGGGTAGAGCAAGCAGGCAGGGCCATGTTGGCACTAGCCACACCCACTTAGCATTAAGAAGGCATGCTTCTGGTCAGAAAATGATTACAGATGCACAATAAAGTCAGATACAGATAAAAAAGACCTCTAAATGTGTCATAGTGCTGGATAAATGTACATAGGCTTGGGAAAGAGAAGAAAAAGAATACAGAAAATTATAAAGAGAAGTAAATCATGTTTTTTTTTTGTTTGTTTTGGTTTTTTGAGACAGGGTTTCTCTGTGGCTTTGAAGCCTGTCGTGCGCCACCATCGCCCGGCTGTAAATCATTTTTTAAAAACGAAATCAAATTCTTAAAAGAGACAGAGCATAGACAGTCATAGATTAAAAGGAATAAAGAAAAAAAAGCCACATAAAGATAGAAAAGCTGAGCAGTGGTGGCACATGCCTTTAATCCCAGCACTTGGGAGGCAGAAGCAGGTGGATCTCTGTGAGTTCGAGGCCAGCCAGGTCTACAAGAGCCAGTTCCAGGACTGGCTCCAAAGCAACACAGAAAAGCCCTGTCTCAAAAAACCAATATATAAACAAATAAAAAAGATGGAAAACACACAGAATCTGGATTGTATATATTATTGTGTTTTATTTGAATTTTTTAAAAGATTTATTTATTATGTATACAACATTCTGCCTCGATGTATGCCCGCGCCAGATCTCAGTACAGATTATTGTGAGCTACCATGTGGTTGCTGGGAATTGAACCCAGGACCTCTGGAAGAGCAGCCAGTGCTCTTAACCTCTGAGCCATCTCTCCAGCCCTTTATTTGAATTTTTTTGACTGAGAAGGAGCTAAGTACAGAGAGACATTTGATTTTATGTGCTGCTAAGCTAAACCAACCTATATATTTTAAAGGTTTCTTGACTTCAAAATTTGAGTCTAAGGATATGTTGCTTTGGAAAAGAGGTTCTGCTTTTCTTTCCACAGAAGCTGAGAGCTGATGGATTTCTTCCAGACTAATGTAGTTTGATGGATAAAGAGCCCCCAAAAGGTCATTGTGAACACCCCCAAAAATACTTCACTCAGCAAAAAGCTGTAAGCAGTTTGGAGAGAACTACACCCAAATTCCCAAATATTGTTTATAAATATTTTTTTCATTTAAAGGGGAATATAATATAGAAATGAGTACTTTGCATCGGTATGGATATTAGTTTATTGATAGAAATTCAAAGTTAATTTTGTTTTACTGTGTATACGTACTTCTGATATTGATTAAGATATAGTGTTTGTCCAGCTCATTTAAAATGTAATGTATAATTAAGAAGTGTAGGTTAACAGATAATAATCTGTAATAAGCTTCTAGTCAAGTTAGATTTTCTAGACATACAGAGATATACTTCCGGTAGATAGGTATTCTTTAAATGTTTCAGAGACCTTCAGAATATGAGATTTAGAATGGTTTAAGAAGTCAGGACTTTTCACAACAATGAGACACATTTGTTCCTTGCAGCATCAATCTACTTCAAGAGGATAATGGGCACAGAAGAGCCTCTTTATGGCATTGGTTGGCTATTTGAGCAAGAAACTGCTCTGCCTGGACTGTTTGCTGTTGTGCTGTATGAACTAGATTTGCAGAACCCACAGAAAAAAGACTGCTGAAGTTGCCTAAAGAAGGTGAGACAGTCCTTCAGGGTTCCTGCTTCATGACAGAGTCTGCCAGACATTCTGCAGGACAGAGAGAAAAGCAACTGATGGACTTCACCATTACAAGACAGAATAAATCTTCAAATTTCCTGCTTTGTGGAAGTCTACTGAATATTATGGGCCTGTAGGCTGAAGATGGATTCTCCAATGATACAGAACTTTGGGTGACTGTCCAGGCAGCAAGATGTCTCTGTCAATTCAAGTTTTAGAAGTTGCTTACAATGTACTTTTTTATCTTAGGTAATATTATATCCTTCTAGAGTCTTTTATGGAATTGAAGAATAGATAGTTATAGTTTTCCTTAATTATGATAAAAGATAAAGTAGATATAAATATTGTAACTTTAATTCTTGCTTGATACCTGTTTTGTTATATGCAATTTTACTATGTTAAAAGTTAAAACCTTTTTTATTTAAACAAAAAGGGGAAATGGTGTGGAAAGTCCTTCTGTATGAGTTGCTTTTATTGGTTAATGAATAAAGAATCTGCCTTGGCCAGTGATACAGCAGAGTGGGGCTAGGCAGGGAAAACTAAACGGAATGCTGGAAGAAAGAAGGTGGAGTCAGGACAAGCCATGTAGTCCTGCCAGAGACAGACACTGAACAGAACCTTGTCAGTAAGTCACAGCCACATGGTGATACAGAAATTAATAGAAATGAGTTAAATTAACATATAAGAGCTAGTCAATAAGAAGCTAGAGCTAGGGGCTGGAGAGATGGCTCAGAGGTTAAGAGCATTGCCTGCTCTTCCAAAGGTCCTGAGTTCATTCCCAGCAACCACATGGTGGCTCACAACCATCTGTAATGAGGTCTGGTACCCTCTTCTGGCCTGCAGGCATATACACAGACAGAATATTGTATACATAATAAATAAATAAATAATTTTTTTTAAAGAAGCTAGAGCTAATAGGCTAAGCAGTGATTTAATTAATACAGTTTCTGTGTGATTATTTCGAGTCTGGGAAGCTGGAAATGAACAACCAGCCTCCTTCCACAGGTATCGGCATGAAAACAGACAAGATAACCAATGGAATCAAACTGAAGACCAGGATATGAATCCACACACCTATGAACACCTAATTTTTGACAAAGAAGCTAAACTTATACAATGGAAAAAAAGAAAGCATCTTCAACAAATGGGGCTGGCATAATTGGATGTCAACATGTAGAAAATGAAAATAGATTCAATATACCAATGCACAAAACTCAAGTCCAAATGAATTAAAGACCTCAATATAAAACTGACCACACTAAACCTGACAGACATAAATAGCCTTCATCCATGGGCATAGGAGACCACTTCCTAATTATAACACCAGCAGCACAGACACTGAGAGTAAATGGGACCTCTGGAAACTGAGAAGCTTCTGTAAAACAATGAACACAGTCAATACAAAAAGGCAGCCTACTGAATGGGAAAAGATCTTCATCAACCCCACATCAGACAAAGGTCTGATCCCCAAAATATATAAAGAACTCAAGAAATTAGAGATCAAAATTCCAAACAGCCCAATTAAAAATGGGGTACAGACCTAAACAGAGAAGTCTCAACAGAAAAAAATCTCAAATGGCCAAAGGACACTTAAGGAAATGTTTAGCATTCTTAACCATCAGGGATATGGAAATCAAAATGATTCTCAGATACCATCTTACACCAGTCAGAATGGCTAAGATCAAAAATACCAATGCTAGCTTATGCTGGAGAGAAGGTGGAGGAAAGGGAACATTCCTCTATTGCTGGTGGGAATGAAAACTTGTACAACCACTCTGGAAATCAATATGGCAGTTTCATAGAAAATTGCAAATCAACCTACCTCAGGACCCAGAAATACCCAAAGATGCTCAATCATACTAAAGGACATCTTTTCAACTATGTTCATAGCAGCATTATTTGTAATAACCAGAACCTGGAAACAATGTAGATGCCCCTCAACCAAAGAATGGAAAAAGTAAATGTGGCACATTTACACATTAGAGTATTACTCAGTGGTAAAAAATACTGACATCTTAAAATTTGCATGCAAATGGATAGGGAAAAAAAAGTCCTGAGTGAGGTAACTCAGACCCAGAAAGAACATGGTATGTACTCACTCATGAGTGGATACTAGCTGTAAAGCAAAGAATAGTGAGTCTACAATTAATCATCCTAGAGAAGCTGTAACAAGGTGAACCCTAAAAAAAAAATCATACATAGATCTACCTGTATGGAAAGGGAAAACAGATGAGATAACTGACAAAATTGGGAGCATGGGGGTGGGGGAGAAGGCAGGGTGGAGGGGAGAAGAACTTGAGGGAATGGGATAGTCAAGATGAAGGAGGGACAGAGATGAGAGCACAGAAAGAGATATTTTGATTGAGGGACCCATTATGGGACTAGCAAGAAACCCATCACTAGAGAAATTCCCAGGAATCCACAAGGATGACCCCAGCTAAGACCCTAAACATCAGAGATTAGGGTACCCAAACTGGCCTTGCCCTGTCATCAGATTGATGAATATCTTAAATGTTACCATAGAAGCTTCATTTAGCAACTGATGGAAACAGAAGCAGAGACCCACAGTGGAGCATTGGGCTGAGCTCCTAAAGTCCCACTCTTCAGTGGGAGGAGTGAGGATATGAGCAAAGAGGTCAAGACCATGATGGGGACACCCACTGAAAATAGGTTAACTGAGCTAATGGGAGCTCACCAACTCCAACTGAACAAGAAAGGAACCACTATAGGTCTAAACTAGTTCTTCTGAATATGAATAACAGTTGTATGGCTGGGCAGATTGCGGGATCGGGTGCCACTGCCAAGATTTATCCCTACTGCTTGTATTGGCTTTTAGGGAACCTATTCTCTTTGTATAGATACTTTGCTCAGCCTAGATATAGTAGGAAAAGTCTTGAACCTTCCCCCATAACAATGAGCCTTACCCTATCTGAGAAATAGATTGGGTTGGGAGATAAGTAGAGGAATGGGAGAAGAGGAAGGAGAGGAAACTGGGATTGGTATGTAAAATGAAGATAGTTTGTTTCCTCTAAAAAAATAAATCAATAAAAAATAAAAATAAAAGAATTTTCATGGTTATGGTGTCTCTTCAGAGCCATAAAACCCAAACTAAGATAATTAAACTTGTAAGGTTCCTCTCATGAATGAATTCTCTGTTTTCTAATGAATGAGCAAATAGTAAAGGATTTCTCATTTATTACATTCATAAGGTTTCTCTTTAGTATATATTCTTTGATGTGTTAATGTTTTCTCTTAAGTTTAACAGTTGTATCTAAGTGTAGTGTCATGGACCAGCATTAAACACTGTTGCTCAGGCTGTGGCTTGGTGGGATTTTTGGCTCTACTGTCATTGGCTCTGCCATAGCTACCATGCATAGTTTTTAATTATATCTCTATTTTTTCTATTTACCAATAAAGACTTGGTAGTCAGATGTTAGGGTGAAAACCTGCTAATTCAGAAAGCCCAAGAAGCAACCAATGAACTTCCTTTTTGGCCAGAGACCCAAAAAGAGAATGTGTCTTCAACCATCTCTATTCAGAAGATTGTAAGCCCCAAGTCACTCCCTACTCCTTCCTGTGCGGCTATCAGTCTCCCACACGGCTTCATACTCTCTATAGCTAATTCTCGCCAATTAGTTCTGGGTTCCTGCCCCTGATCCAAGGTTGGTATTAACACTTGTGTTTCACGGTGTGACCAAATATTCCAGAACATATTCTAAGAGTTGTACCAACCAAAAAGGATTTCTCACACTTGCCATGATTCTAAAGTTTCTGTAATGTATGTAGTCTTTGATGAGTGCTAAGGCTGGCTTTGGTGGTAAAGGACTTGTCACATTCACCGCAGTTGTAAGGTTTCTCTCCTGTGTGTGTTCTCTGATGAATCCTAAGAGATGAGTCCCAGGTAAAAGACTTGTCACATTCACTACACTTGAAAGGTTTTTCTCCTGTGTGTGTTCTCTGATGACTTCTAAGACTGTCTTTTGTGTTAAAATATTTGTCACATTCACTACATTTGTAAGGTTTCTCTCCGGTGTGGATTCTCTGATGAGTTCTAAGATTGCCTCTCCCAGCAAAAGATTTTTCACATCTGCTACATTTATAAGGTTTCTCTCCCGTATGTATTCTCTGATGAACGCTAAATGCCACTTTTTTGGCAAAGGATTTGTCACATTCATTACATTTGTAAGGCTTCTCTCCTGTGTGTGTTCTCTGATGATTTTTAAACGTCCCTTTCTCAGTAAAGGATCTGTCACACTCACTACATTTGTACGGTTTCTCTCCTGTGTGTATTCTCTGATGGTTTCTAAATGCCCCTTTCTCTGTAAAGGATTTGTCACACTCACTACATTTGTAAGGTTTCTCTCCTGTATGTATTCTCTGATGAACTCTAAGATTTGAGCCACTTTTAAAGCTTTTGTCACATTCATTACACTGGTAAGGTTTCACACCTGTGTGTCTTTTTGAATGCGATCTAAGATTTGAGGCACTTGTAAAGCTTTTGTCACACTCACTACAGTTGTAAGGTTTCTCTCCCGTGTGGATTCTCTGATGAATTCTAAGGTGGTCTTTTGTGGTAAAGCATTTGTCACATTCACTACATTTGTAAGGTTTCTCTCCTGTATGAGTTCTCTGGTGAGACATAAGATGAACTTTCTGGGGAAAGGATTTGTCACATTCACCACATTTGTAAGGTTTCTCTCCCGTGTGGATTCTCTGATGACTTCTAAGACGGTCTTTTGTGGTAAAGCATTTGTCACACTCACTACATCTGTAAGTCTCTCCTGTATGGATTCTCTGATGTATTCTAAGATAGGAGGCACTCAGAAAGGATTTGTCACATTCATCACATTTGTAAGGTTTCTCTTTAATGTGGATCTTGTAATGTCTTTCAAAGTCTGATGTGTGACAAAAGCACTTACCACATTCTGAACATTTGTGGAGTTTTTCTCTACAGTGGATTTTGTAATGTCCTTTGAGTTGTGAAAAATGCAGGAAGGATTTACTGCATCTTGTACATTTATAGGTTTTTTCTCCAGTATGTGCTCTCTGATGCCTAATGAGAGATGAGTGAGTCTTGAATAATTTTCCACATTTCCAGCATTGGTGTGATTTCCTTCCACTATTGGTTTGTTTTAGCTTAAGTTTATGTTTAGAATCAAAATATTTATCATACTTGGTATTTTTGTGCTTTTTCTTTCCTGTGTGAGTTCTTTGATTTTGGCTAATGATGGAACACAGATGGAAACAGTTTACAGAGTCTTTATATTTGCAAGGTTCTTCTCCAGCATTTCCATTTTTGTGTCTGTTGAGGTTTAAGGTTTCACCAGAGGCATTTCTGTGGTTACTAAATCTGTACTTGTAATTTTCTGCAGTATTACTTGTGTTATGAGGTATACACCGGCAGGGCTCATGAATCACTTTGCAAAGCTCATTACATTTATACAACATCTCTTGGATATTTTCATGATCATGAATAAAATGCTTTGTGCCTTGATGCAAGACCTTCTCACATTTATCACATATGTGATGGTTCTCTGAAAAATTAGTACAATTGTGAATAATAGCAATTAATGCATGAGTAACAGATTCACCAACTGATGTTTTCTTAGGTTTTCTACGACATATAAACTAGTAACTTTCAGGGACAGAGCTTTTAACAGAGGACTTTTCTACTTCATAATCATTAAATGGATGCTCATAAGAATCCCCAATCTGATTTCTATCAAATCACAAGGGCCAATAATGGCCAACTCATTCCTTTTATTCTTCTTTCAATATTTTTCATTTATTTGACATCTTGACTGTAGTGTCAACTCCCTCCTCTCTTTCTGATGCCTTTCCTTGCCTGTCGTCTATCCCCCCATCAAGGCATTCTCTGTTTCTGTTCTCAAAGAGGCAGGCCTTCCATGGATATCAACAAAGCACTGACATATTAAGTTTGGGTAGGACTTAGCTCCTCCCTTTGTATTAAGGCTGGATAACACAGCCCATTTTGAGAAATAGCTTCCCAATAGTAAGCCAAAGCATTAGATAAATGCCCTGATCCAACTGATAAGAGTCCCCAAAGCACATCAAACTAGACAACTGTCATACATATGTAGAGGATCTACATCAGTCCCATGCACAGCCTTCTCATTCTCATCTAAACACGGTACCTTGTAGATCGTAAGACAAACAGGTTTGACCAGTAAAGAATTTGAGAAATAAGTTCTGTGAAGGATCTTATGAAGAATGTCTCACTATTTCTTATGTTTTTGAGACAGAGTCACACAGTACAACTTACGTCAGCTAATTCCAGGTTAGCAAGGAACTCACCAGGTCCTCCCACTTCAGCCTCCAAAGTGCAAATATTAAAAATAATACTGCACCAAACTAAACATAGCAACCACATCTCAAAAATGAACAAAAACAACATTCGCACAAACAGCAGTTTTTTCTAAAACCCTTTGCATCGTTTATAATCAGAAATAGGAAGAGTTTAATGCAGTAGCAAAATAAAAACATTCTAATTATTATGAGTTCTGCAATATATTACCTTGCTATGAACAGTCAATATTCTTTGAACTTTGAAATTTTTTTTCTATATTACATAAAGGGCTAAAAAATACCACAGAGAATATAGGATTGGTTACTCTTCTAGAAAACACAGAATAATGTAAATAAAGCAATATTAAAAAGTTATGTTAGTAACCAGAATTTTCCTCATTTCTGGGGTTATCTAGGTTCAAAGAGTTACATATATACAAATTAGGTAAATGAAAAGGATGAATCAGGAATTCTACAATAAGAGAATTCTTACCCACAAAGAGTAGATTGTTGTAATTCTCTAACATCACATCCCTGTACAATGCCTTCTGAGCACAGTCTAGACATTGCCATTCTTCCTGAGAGAGGTCAACAGCCACATCTCTGAATGATAACAGACCCTGCAATGGAGAATTATCTATTTACCATGCACTGCTCCACAAATGATATCTCGAGTAAAAGAAACCTAAAGAATTAGAGACAGACATGTCTGTGATATAGATGAGGCATGGCAAATTTTAAAGGTCAAAATTTTTCTAGAAGTGCTGTGTTGCTATTCTTTCAGAGACAATATATAGAAGGACTTGACTTACTACATTGCAAACATCCATTAGGACTCTCTCCTCCATGAATTTTCTGATGTATTCTAAGACCTGAGTAGCAGAAAAAAAAAAAAGATGTGCCACAATCAATAAATTTGAAAAATTTGTGTTCAGTTTGAAGTTTTCACTTATGGTACTACAAAACAGAATTTAATCTCAGATCCAGGAGATCCAATGCTCTCAGATGAACCTTATAGGCAGGGGTCATACACAGTACACGTGCACACACACAAACACTCAGGGATATATCTATATAAAATAAAAATTATAATTTAAGTTTAATAAAAGATATTTTCTAAAATGTTCAGTCTTTATTGTATTTTCAATCTCTGTAAACACAGGGTGACATAATAGTCTTGCAATCACCAAATTTTTAGGGAATATAACATAGACATTTAAGGTCTAGATACAGGAAAGTACCTTTATGAAGTATGTGTTGATAAGAAACAGAATCCCAGAGC
Organism: Microtus ochrogaster; assembly: GCF_000317375.1. NCBI lineage: Eukaryota > Metazoa > Chordata > Mammalia > Rodentia > Cricetidae > Microtus > Microtus ochrogaster. The sequence continues at coordinate 199,994 of NW_004949228.1, read as the reverse complement.
CACATCTCAGATGTTAAAGCTGTAATGATTAAAGGTATGCTTCGACATTATACAACTGCTGACCTTACTTGAATATGGACATTAGATCAATCCTGTTTGAAGCTGGGTTTACTTGACTCTAATCTAAAAGGTTCAGTGGGGATCCTGAGGCCTTGGAATAATGGTAT